>NW_021630087.1:0-300000 GCF_900700375.1 Denticeps clupeoides | reverse complement strand
ATCCGTCACAAGCCGTCACTACCCCTCATTACCCGTCACCAGCCGTCACTATTCATCATTACCCGTCACCAGCCGTCACCACCCGTTATTATCCGTCACAAGCCGTCACTATTCATCATTACCCGTCACAAGCCGTCACTACCCGTTATTATCCGTCACAAGCCATCACTACCCGTTATTATCCGTCACAAGCCATCACTACTCGTTATTATCCGTCACAAGCCATCACTACCCGTTATTATCCGTCACAAGCCATCACTACTCGTTATTATCCGTCACAAGCCGTCACTACCCGTTATTGTCCATCACAAGCCGTCACTACCCGTCACCAGCCGTCACTATTCATCATTACCCGTCACAAGCCGTCATTACCCGTCATTACCCATCAATACCCGTCACCAGCCATCACTACCCGTCACCAGCTATCACTACACATCAATACCTGTCACCAACTATCACTACCAGTCAATACCCATCACCAGCCATCACTACCCATCATTAGCTGTCACCAGCCGTCACTAAGCATCAGCACACATCACTACCCTTCTCTAACAGCACTCACAACCCATCATTTCCCATTAGTAACCATGATTATCTGTCTAGTTTTTGTACCCATGTTGATCAGTATTGTATAAATGACAGCCCTCAATGCTGGATTATTGTGCTACTTGGTCAATTTTTCTAGCATTTTTATCACTGTTGAATCAGAATTGTTGGCAATATGAGTTCATAAAAAAATACATCAACGTCTTTTTGTACTTTTGCATGCACATGAAATGTGTTGCTCAGGATGTTTATTGCATGATACAAAATAAAGATTCTTTCAAGCAAATTGTGTAGTTTTGTTATAATTTGTTGTTTTAAAATGAAAGTAAATATGTTTCATTAAAATGTTTGAAACACAAGCACGACTAGCACTGTGACCACAGTTTAAACATGTCTCCATTGAATTTCTCCATCTTGACCTTTATAGTCAGTGCGCCCCACGTCCTAGATCGTGATAATGAGGAATACAAAAAAATCCGAGTGCCCCTGGATCTGGCTGCAGTGCTGGTTGCTGCCATTTGCCATTTAAACAGTTTTAATAGCAGTAATGGATGAAGTATACAATATGTGCTCATGGTATACGAGATACTCATGGTAAAAGTTTACTCCAATAAAAGTCCTCCTTTAAAACTCCCCTTGAGTAAAGGCACAGATGTATTAAACTTCAAATGTACTTTTTGTACCAAAAAGTACAGTGATTTATTATGGATCTAATATCCTTTTATTTTGTAACAAATTTTAGATGAAAAGACTGTCACAGCAATCTGTCTGTGCAAGTGCATGTAAGGAACATATCCTGCACAGGACAGAACATTCGACAGCCCAGGCTGACTGGTAGAATATGTGAAGGAGGTCTGGAAGTCAATGCTTCACAAATTGTGAGTCATCAGTCCTCAGCACCTGCTGCCATTTTTCTGCAGCAAAGTTCCAGTTTCGTAATCAGAAGGTTGCCGGTTTGAACCCGAAGGTCGTATTTCAGGAATCACAATTATCTTGGGGCGTGGGTGAGAGAGCTAGCGTCTCTGCCGAGTAAACTCATACAAAGAGCGGGCGTGTCTCCTTGGGGTTACCTCACTTTTATACTTGCCACCGCCCGCTTCCATTTCCTCTTCTGGGTTGTCGTCTCCCAGGCTGGTGAGGCGCCCTCTAGCGGGCTGGAGGCGCGTTGGCCATGAAACTTGAGTAGTCTTATCACTACATACTTTCTTGAGTTACTTTCTTGAGTCATTTTTTGGATGACTGTGTGTTACATGTCATTGTTATTTTGGAGTAATGCCTGTCCTTTTTTTGGCTACTCTACCCTCATCTGTTCATAAGGAATAATGTGCCTAGCCTACTGTTTGATGAGATGCATTCAAATTTGACATGAATTGGCAAACTTGTTCAACTCCCCTCCAAAAAGCTTGATGGTCTCCACTCTTTTGTAACTTTCTTATGTTTCAATTTCAATTTCAAAGAACTTTATTTGTCCCCGAGGGGCAATTTAGAAGGCACAGTGGAGCAGCTCACATATAACACTTGTTACAATAGACACAACATATGACACACAGTAAATTTGTCCTTGTATTGCACAATGAACAACGATAAATAACTGTACGTAACAGGAGCAGAAGGTGCATCATTTAAAAAGAGTGTGAAGTGATAATAGTTGTTTTGGGGGGATGTCCAGATTTCAATAGAATTAGGAACAAAAAAAGGTCCTGCAGCCAGGGCATCGGATCCAGCATCAGGAGGGGAGCCACTCAAAGGCAGAGTTCAAAGGGTGTGAGGGGTCTCTAATGATCTCGAGTGACAGCCTGCATATCTCCTGGTCACAGATGTGTGATAAGGAACTCACAGGCAGTCCAATAATCTTGGAGCACACGCTAACGGTGCTCCGTAACCAATTTCTGTTCTGCATACTGGTGGAATGGAACCAGCAGATGATGGAGAATGATATGACACTCTCTATGAAGGAGTAGTAAAAGGACCGTAAAATGTCTTTTCTGACTCCAAAGGACTTGAGCTTCCTAAAGAGGTATTGCCTGTGAAGACACTTTCTGAGGATCTCCTCTGTGTTTGAGGAGAACTTCAGTAGGTGGTCAAAGATGGTGCCCAGGTATTTATACTCCTCGACTAGCTCTATTGGTTTCCCGTGGATGGAGATAGTAACTGCTGCAGCCAGGTCCCTCTGTTTGTTGGTGAAGGTCACCAGAACCTCTTTGGATTTGTTGATGTTCAGTTCCAGGCATGAAGTGTTACACCAGTCCACAAACTCCTGCAGAACAGGACCATGGTTGAGAGAGGGGCCTGACAGCAGGGACAGGAGAACTGTGTCATCAGCACACTTTACCAGGTGACAATTGGGATGTTTGGCCCTGCAGTCGTCTGTGTAATATGCTAAATTACTCTCTAATTTCTACAGGTAACCTTAGGAACACACAGGTAGGGAATCCCAGCTATTCACAGGACACTGTGTGGGATCTTACCTCCAACAATGTGCACAAGGGCTCCGCTGGCCCACTAGACCAAGTGTCTCAAAACAGTTTAGTAGTTGTTTTTAGTGATCAACTGCATCACCTTTCTGAATAGTAGTTTAGAGGCTGTTGTTGGAATCAGAGGCTGTGCACTCCAAATCAAATCTAACTGTAAGAGATGTGTCTTTAAATATTAATGGAACAGCCCTCCAGCGAAGATCTCAGATCTGTGAAGGTTCTCAGTCATCCAGGTCATGGTTATAGCTCTACAAAAAAAGGTATTTCACAGGCAACTGGACTTATTATGGATCATTGACAATGTTTCACCCTTCCATTCCAGAGGGCTTACTCAAGTCTGACTGACTGGTCAAGAAGCAGGTTTATAAACCCTGTGGTAATTGGTGGTAGCCTGTGGGTTGTCCTTCCATGTGAACACCTGAGCCAGAGTGTGAACAACTTTGAAACCACCTGGGTATAGTTGAAAGAACTGCATTGTAAATAGTGATAGATTATATCTAAGGCCACCTCCTCTGTTTAATGAGGGTCATTAAATCTTGCAGTAAACTGCTTCTCTCACACCTTGTTTGAACCAATCATCTTCCCGGTCCAAAATTCTAACTTCATGTTCTTCAAACGAGTGGCTTTTGTCTTTCAGGTGTAAGTGGACTGCTGAGTCCTGTCCAACGATAGAAATTCGCAAAACCAAAGAATTGTTGCAGCTGCTTAAGAATCATGGGTAAAGGCCACAATGCCACTGCTTCCAGCTTCTTGGACTCCATGAAGCCCAGAAACATGGTGGAGTGCTGGTGGAAGATGCACTACTCCAACTTACAATACAGTTGGTGGGTGAGTAATCTCTTGACGTGCTGGACGTGGTCTCGAGGGATGGAGTAGATCAGAATGTCGTCCAGATATGCATAGACCCACCATCCCAGCATGTCTTGCTGGACGTCATTGACGAACTGCTGAAAGACAACGGGTGCATTACAGAGACCGAAGCTCTCATAATGTCCAGTTGGGGTGATGAAGGCCGCCTTCCACTTGTCACCCTCTTGAATGTGAATCAGATTGCGGAGTGCAGGTCGAGCTTCGTCTAGAATTTGGCACCCGAGAGGACATGGGGTTGGTTCTTCATGGTGATTTTGTTGAGCCTCAGGCCTTTTGTTTGGCCTCAGCCCTCCATCCTTCTTCGACAAGTAGAAAAACCCTGCTGTGGCCAGTGAGATGAAAGGCCGGATTGTGTCATTGTGCACGGCCTCCACCATATACTGATCCATGGCCTGTTATTCGGTTTTGGACAGGGAGTACAGGTGGCCTCAGGGTGGTGTAGTGCCTGGGAGGAGCTCCATCACCATGTTTCCTGGTTGGTGTGGAGGCAGTTATGTCGCCTTGGTGGTGCTGAAAATGGCTGTCATATCGTGGTAGCAGGTGGGAACCGAGTTGAATGACTGGGAAGGTGCTGGAGGTGGTGTGGAGGCGGGCAAACATGGTTGGGGTTGCATATGGTCTTGGGGTGGCAATGACAGATGCTGAAGTTCCAAGAATTACAAATGAACAAATATCACATTAAAGTGGACAAATTATTTGACATTATTTGTGAACCATAACAGTGCACTATTTATAATGTATTCTGCACTTTTAATTATTTTAAAAGAAAAAATTGGTCTAAGGTGCCTTGATCTGCCAAAAATTTGTAAAGGAGGTGATAACAACTAAGGTACTATTAAAGTTGTTCTCAAATGCTAAAACACAAAAGCCAATCCTCTAAACCAAACGACCAGTTGTCTAAACACATTTATTAAATCTAGGCATAATTTTCCAATATCATAAACACAATTCACAAAACACAATCCTCCATTCTCATAAATCTAAACCCATTTTTCCTTGCTAAAACACAAGTTGCAAAAGAACTCTGCTCATATTCTCAAATGAAAGCTCATGTGATGCAAAATGCTTGCCACAGTCAGCAATATTTGAACACAATGAACACACTCTGGCGTCATTCATTACACACAATGACTCAAAGTTGAAGACCCTTGTTGCTAATGCTGTGACCACATGTATAAAAGCAAGTTCAGAGTGCACAGTTAGCTGAAGAGTCCAAACAAACACCATTGATGAAGGCAGAGTCAGGGGAAGAGGAATCGAGTCAGAGGAGGGAGAAGAGCTGGCCATGGAAGAAGAGGAGCCAACAAGGGTGAGGAGAAAGTCCAGGAGGGAGAGCAAGACAACCTCGCACCATCATTACGGGCGAGATGCGAGCAACAGTCATTGACCATGTCATTGTCTATGGCATGACAAAAAGTTGAAAGAATACCACATAGCGGTGGGAGGGTTGCCATATTTACAGCGGCCCAGGAAACCCTCATTGTGGATATGGTTCGTGAGAAAAACAACAACATTTATTTCTTATATAGCCCAAAATCACATACAGTATGTCTCAATGGGCTTTGACAGACCCTACAGTGCCGTTTAAGGACAGTTTAACACTGTCCGTGTCTGTGTCTAACAGGGGGACTCTGTGATAAACTGGACTTTATAATTGACACTGCGTCAAAGTGAAGTGAAATGAGGGTCTAGGATTTTAACAAAAAGCCAGAGAAAACAGATAGGTTTTGAGATTGGATTTAAACACTGAGACTGTGTCTGAGTCCCGGATACTGACAGGCAAGCTGTTCCACAACTGCGGAGCTCTATAGGAGAAGGATCTGCTCCCAGCTGTGACCTTCTGTACTTTTGGTATCAGTAGTGTACCAGTAGTGGGGGTTACTCTGTTATCATGTGAAATGTTCCCTAATCGTTTTCACCTGTGTTAATTGTATAAAGCTGCCCTGTTCGTTTCTGTTCGCTGTCAGGTCTTTAACGTTATGTTCCGTGTTCACCAGTGTCTACGTCTCGGATGTCTCCCCTGTCTTGTGCTTCACCAATTAAACCCCGGTTTTGTGATGTCAGGTGAAAGCGTCCTTCATTCCACTTACCTGTTCTTCATCACAGGTAAGTGGTGGTAATCACGGGTGCTTAGTGGGGTAATGACTTCTGATCGGTGATTGGTTAGTTTAGCGGTAATGGGTCTGTCCACTCCTCTTTATAACCAGCCGGTCCCTCTAGTCCTGCGTTCGGTCTCCCTCACACAACCAGAGTTCCTTGCTGCGCCGCATGCTGTCCTTAAACGGCAGTGACTGTGAACCCCACGGTAGGACAGGAACTCAACTCTCCCCTCTAGTCTCACTACAGCTCTGCCACGCCGCTGCTCCCGGAGACACTGGTTCGAGGCCTGTGAAGGACAAGGGTGATCTTCGGCTCTCACGCTGAGGGCCTTGCTGAGGATCCTGCAACAAGACCTCTTGAGGAGAGGCGTGGCACTACAAGAAAGGACATTTTAGTTGTTTCATTTTTTCCTGAGTTGAAAATAAATACGGCATTCTAATTTTTCAACCTGCATCCTCCATTCATCACCTGAGCTAGAGGGGAACGTGACAATTTTCCCACGGTACCTGGCAAGAGTCAATAAAGCCTGCGATGTGGATGAGGTGATGTGGCCCGATGCAGCTCAGCGACATGATGCCGCACAGTGATTGTGGTGTGAATAAAGTAAATAAAAACACTTCACACCCTGATCATGTTTTCAAGAGTACTGTTGTGTGCAATAGATTCTGTTTTTGCACTGAGTTGTGTTACAGTAGTGTACATGCAGAATTGTCTATAGATTTATACTCTTCATATGAAACTCACTAATCTAAATGCCTAATCCTCTGCAGAGATCTAAGAAGATCCGTTACTGTAAAACTTCTAAAAACATGCATTGGCAGTTATGAAACAAAGAACATTCTCACAAATTGAGCATTGTGTTTTCAATTGTTTTGCTTTAGTGTGTAATGTGTATAGTGTTAACATTTTTGAAAGCTTCGAGCTGTTCCTTTGGTGTGAAAGCTTGAGTTTTGAAGTGAGAAGGTGTGGTTGTGTTTATGTAGCTTTAGAAAAGGGTGTTGTGTTCAGACATTGGGGAACATGGAGGAAACGTTTTTGTATGTATTTTAGCATTTGAGAAAACCTGTAAAAGAACTTTCTCAGTATAACACACATTTACTAACTTTCAGATAGGGATACGTGTGGGATACATAAGTTGCCTCACTAATTGTCACTAACCATTGTGACCTTGAGTATAGGAAAATGCTTTGTTGAGTGAGACTGTTGAACAAATAGCTGATTTGTTCGTCTTGCCCTGATAATAACAGATAATAGTGCATATGGCTGTGAGCAGGAACTTTGTTTTTTTATTTTTGCTTGAATAATCTCTCACTTCTCCTTTTTGCAGAAGTCTTTTTTCCTGTCAGTACAAGAGACCATCTGTACACTATTGTGTGTAAAGTGTTTGGTCCATATATGGGAATCATGCTGGGCAATTATTCATTTAGAAACATTACTAAAACTATCAGGAGTGAGGGTAAGTACTCATATTGGTTTACTTTAATGGGAATTTGTAGTTCAGTGTTCATCATGCCATTTTAATTTAATTTCATACTGACATTGGAACAAACAAAACCTGGCAGCCTAATTATTTATAATGATTTTTAAATTCTCTGTTATACAAAGGTTATAGACCAATTCTTGTTTCATAACTTAATGAACCTGAATGACCTGCTTTCCCTTTCTCAATGATGACATTATTATAGTAGCCATAAATGTGTTTATTATCATTCCACAAAAAACATTAGTCGTGCAAACAATTTAGAACATATTCACGGATGCCACAAGATCAATATGTACAAGTAATAGACATACCTGACATTTGCATTTTCTTTTGCTTATTCTTTACACGTGTGTTTAGAAATGGGACCACGACCTGACTGGCTGTTATATTGTGTTCCTGGTATTGCTTTCATCCTGGGCATCTTTCTGTTTGCTCTGTTACTCAAAAAACAGCGTAAGCATACAGCTACTATATTTACACAGATTACAAGCTGGATCTACGGATGCTTACACATACTGGTGTTTCTTGTAGCGACTAAACTGGGGATGCATGTAGTTAACTCACTCAGTCAGACATATGAAGACAAGGGCAGCTGCTGCACTGTCAGACAAGAGAATAGGTGAAAAAAAATCTGCAAGTCCTTACATACATACCTTACATACACATACTTTTATTTCAGAATGTACATTTTTATTTAAAATGTCAACCATGTGTGCTCTGTACATTTACATTACCAGGAAGAAAACTGGCACCTGCAATCCTGTAAAAGGTAAAATCTACATTTTGAGTTAGAATCATTGGTATTTACGGATGTTTTCTCAGTGTTAAATAAGTAGTGTTCTGATCATTAAAGCGCAGATACAATGTTGATCTTAGTTGTTTGCATATAGTTGTTTTTGGCGGCCTATCTTATTAGTTTTAGTCAAATTTTTGCATCCAGATGTCATTTATTTTTTATTAGTCTTGGTCACGTCCACACATGCTCATTTTAGTAGTCAAGTTTCAGTCGACTAAAAGTCTGAGCATTTTAGTCAGAATTATCTAGAAATATTTTAGTGTAGTTTTAGTCAACGATTTAAACCTCTTTTTAATAATGCTATTCTATTTAACCCAGTCAATATAGTATAAGTACCAAGTAGAACAAACAAAAACAATATTTTGTTTTAGTCAAACCTATTTCATAATTAAAACAAGGTTATCTTATTACCTTATAGACTCCACAATACTCTACATCCACACCAGACACAAAAGACGCTCTGATTTGTTTCATGTTTATCATCCAAACATTCTGTTGTCTTTTCCACTTCATTTTCTCCAAGCCATCTGCTCTCCCATCAGAAGAATCCTGAAATTCAATTTATTCCGTGATTGCGTGTTGCAGAAGTGAAGTCATCTGTGCGAACGGATGGCTTTTACAGGCCCTACAAAGGACACCCCCCTCACTTGACCCTTCTATACACAAGGAAAAACTGCACAAAAAGGAGAGAAAAAAGGACAGAAAGAAACCTTGGGAAGGTGCCATACAGAGTCAGAAGCCCTTCCAGGGTAGAGTGAGCCTGCAATTGGTGTCAGCGTAGGGTTGGTGATAATTTGTCCAAAAAAAGTACAAAATGCAGTATAGAGCATCTGTCCATGTTTGGAGAAACTGGACTGTGAAGAGTAGGTTTCAATCCAGTGTCATGGTGTACGTTGCATGTCCATTATAATGCTACTGGTCAATTTGAAGATCCATGAATCTTTAGCCGTTAAGGTGTTGATTGCTGTGGTGACCCTCTGGTACATAATGTCTTGTCACGTTTTGGTAAAAAAAAATAAAGAGACATTTTAGCATAATTTCTGTTTCATAAACCATATTTAGTTCTGTTTTTATTAGTCATATTTGTATGATTATTTTACCCCGAACATGATCCCAGAAGTTTCGGCCTCTTGTCTTTGACACAGTTGATGTAACATGTGGTGACACACAAAGTAAAGAATGATAAGTGGTTTAAGCGCTGAGTTGTGGAAGACATAAAGAATAAGCATACCCAACATCACCATCAGACTAACAGAAATTAATGGGAGAAAGACCCCAGTTAACTGGCTGGTTAAAGCCTGTAGCTAGCAATAACAGTAAAGCTTTCTGTTGCTGTTGCAATGCGCAAATATTCTGGGCTGTTCAGTGCAGGGACTCTTCCTGCACTCCACACAGGTAGAGGCGCTGTTTTGCCCAGAGGTGTTTTTTTTTTAAATGTTCTTTAGGTTAAAGTTGCACTATACACTGTAACATACATAGTCTAGGATAAAAAAAGCAGACTAGGCCAGGATGGCATGACCAATTGGCAGAAATTACGCTGGGACTAGAACCACGGAAGAAGGCGGATGCAGATGAGGAGGAGAGTAGAGTGAAACACTGCAGAACAGCACACAGTGCACAAAATGAACATGCGAGTTCAGTGAGAAGGAGGCAGGAGGTGAGTGGGAACGGGAGTGGAGCAGAGGACGAGGAGGGAGCTCATGCTCCGTGGGGAGCAGCGGGGAAGGAGGCGAAGGGATGATGCTGGGGTGGACCAGAGCAGAAGATAACAGGAAGATGGTTTGAGGACGATCCAGGAGCGTGGGTTGGATGGGAGGGCATCTTGGGTGGCAGAAAGGTGGGGTAACATATAGTATCATCGTAGCAAAATGGGCAGGCAAATTCAAGGTAGTAAAAAAACTCTGGGAAGTAAATTCAACAAAGAGCGGGCAGCGTTCCCCCTGGCTACCTTACTTTTATTCTCGGCGCTGCCTTCTCTCACTTCAACTTCCGGGTCGCTGTCTCCCGGCTGATCTTGCTCCGTCTGGTGGGCTGGAGGTGGTATGTGGGCCGTGACAGAAATGTATCCTCTGCATTTAACCCATCACCCTTGGTGGGCTGTGGGCAGCCATTACAGACACCCAGGGAAGAAGTGTTGGGGACAGTACCGTGCTCAGTGGCACCTCAGGGGCACCTCTGCTTCCGATTACAGGTGTGCTTCCTTGTATTTCATCTGTGGATCCCCCTGTCTTCTGTGTGCTCCAGACAGCATGCATATCCTGTTTAAGTGAGAGTACAGAGAATCGCATACAATATCCTAAACTGCCATGATATAACGTTAATGCAGATGTACCGTTTTACTGCAACACAGTGCAATATGACTATGAGGCCATATATCAAGAAAACCTTGCACATACACTACGTTTCCTCATGCATCTTGTTACGTATCTACATACAAACCTTGCACACATACTTCTTTTGACGCGCACGCATTCACATACTTTTTCATGCTATTTTCATAATTTTGAAATTTTTCCTCACTCATAACATTTTATAAGAATGTAGTGTGTATGTGGTTAAGGAAGTGTCCCTGTAATCAGAAGGTTGCCAGTTCGAATCCCGATCCGCCAAGGTGTCACTGAGGTGCCACTAAGCAAAGTACCTTCCACACACTGCTCCTCGGGCACCTGTCATGGCTGCCCCCTGCTTACTAAGAGTGTTGGTTTAAAAGCAGAGGACACATTTCGTTGTGTGCACCGTGTGCTGTGCTGCAATGTATCACAATGACATTCACTTTCATGTTCATGTGCGAGGATTGTACATAGATGCGTGAGGAATATATGGTGTGTGTGTGAGGTTTGTATGTAGATGTGTGAGGAATATATGGTGTGTGTGTGTGAGGTTTGTATGTAGATAAGTGAGGAATATATGGTGTGTGTGTGAGGGATGTATGTAGATAAGTGAGGAATATATGGTGTGTGTGAGGTTTGTATGTAGATGCGTGAGGAATATATGGTGTGTGTGTGTGAGGTATGTATGTAGATAAGTGAGGAATATATGGTGTGTGTGTGAGGGATGTATGTAGATAAGTGAGGAATATATGGTGTGTGTGTGTGTGTGAGGTCTGTATGTAGAATATATGGTGTATGTGTGAGGTTTGTATGTAGCTGTGTGAGGAATATATGGTGTATGTGTGTGAGGTATGTATGTAGATAAGTGAGGAATATATGGTGTGTGTGTGAGGGATGTATGTAGATAAGTGAGGAATATATGGTGTGTGTGTGTGTGAGGTCTGTATGTAGAATATATGTTGTATGTGTTAGGTTTGTATATAGATGTGTGAGGAATATATGGTGTGTGTGTGAGGTCTGTATGTAGAATATATGGTGTATGTGTGAGGTTTGTATGTAGCTGTGTGAGGAATATATGGTGTATGTGTGAGGTTTGTTGTAGATGTGTGAGGAATATATGGTGCATGAGTGAGGTTTGTTTGTAGATGCGTGAGGAATATATGGTGTGTGTGAGGTTTGTATGTAGATGCGTGAGGAATATATGGTGTGTGTGTGTGAAGTTTGTATGTAGATAAGTGAGGAATATATGGTGTGTGTGTGAGGGATGTATGTAGATAAGTGAGGAATATATGGTGTGTGTGTGTGAGGTCTGTATGTAGAATATATGGTGTATGTGTGAGGTTTGTATGTAGCTGTGTGATGAATATATGGTGTATGTGTGAGGTTTGTATGTAGATGTGTGAGGAATATATGGTGTATGAGTGAGGTTTGTATGTAGATGCGTGAGGAATATATGGTGTATGTGTGAGGTTTGTATGTCGATAAGTGAGGAATATATGTTGTATGTGTGAGGTTTGTATGTAGATGTGTGAGGAACATATGTTGTATGTGTGAGGTTTGTATTGAGCAAACACACTACTGTGTGTGCACCCTGTGCTGTGCTTCACAATGACAATCACTTGACTTTCACTTTCATCGAAAGCCTATTGGGAGACAACCAAGAATGCGGCACTGTTTGGTGGGCCAGAGGCACCAGGATGTTTAAGTTATTGTATTTATTGTGTCTATTGTAGTATTTGGGACCCAGTCAGATGAAAACGTGAGAGAAGTGATTTACGCCAACCAGCAGGATCTGTCTTACTGTGATGGTCAGTAAATGCCTGCATGTGGGTGTTTATGTTGCTGTAGCCATAAAACTGCATTAACTGCATTTCACATTTTACTCTTTATATATTACACAGTAGCACAACTGCTATTATATTTTAAACAAAAATAGAGCATGAAGATATACAACGTGTGTGTAATATTCATTTGTATGTTTCTCTGTAGACTGTGTCCCAGATGAAGTCAGTGTGGCGGATGAGCTAAATCTGAAACACACAGACTTTCTCCATCCACCAATAAATCTCACAGACACAGGTATAGACACCGACAAACATTACGAACCATAAAGTGGTGCCCGAATGCCTAATCTTTCTTTTCTGTTTTGTTCAGATGGAGAATCGTATGAAAATATGGAGGGCTCTTTGTATGCCCTGCCTCGCAAACAAGACACACAAGAGGATGATGGTAGGAAGTACATCTGTAAACACCACATGTTTCCCATTTTTATTGATATCCTTTCACCATGAATGATGTGCTGACTTGCCAAAAATGTCAGAAAAATTCGAATTTAAAATTACTAGGGGGATTGACACTAATCCTGAGACCTACACTACCTTCCAAAAGATCAGGGTCATTTAGAGATGTCCTTGAACAATTGATTGGTCCAATAAAAAGAAATCCAACTTTATAAGCAATAATTAGTCTTATGTTCTAATGGAATGCTGTGTTTGTTAACCCAAGTCTGTCACTTTAAAAGCTTCATTCATTATTAGAAATCCCTTATCTTAGTAGATCTTAGTTATACTGATTAATAAAACTGGCCATGTTCAAAATTTAGTGCATCAGCAGATGTGTGTTTGACTACATGATTATTTCAAACTTTGTCAATGACTACTTATTATTGTTTCTGAAAATTTTATCTTGAAACCCTTTTCATGTTTTTTTCTTCATGGAAAAACAAAGGACATTTCTAAATGACCATCAATTTTTTTCAATGCCAACGTAAGTCACAGGTGAGGAATATATGGTGTTTTGAAGAGCCTTTCAATGGGTTGTGGAGATCAAGGTGGTAAATGTATAATATTTAAAGTTTATGTGATGTAATTCATATGTAATACTGTGTATTTTCTCTGTAGACTATGTAGTCCCACAGGATGAAGTTAATCCAAAGGAGGAGTCAAAGCAGAATAACACAAATTTGCTCCATGCACAAATAAAACTTACAGACACAGGTATAAAACACATACACATATGGTTAAAATGACAACCCCAGTTCTGGGGCAAAATCCAGGGTTGTAATTGTGTAAATAAAAACCGAATGCAATTATATGTAAATCTCATAAACCCATATTTTAACAGAACATAAATTAATGGACTCTTTCATACATTGTCCAACATGGCAATGCTAAACAACACATTACATCAATTAAAAACATTATTGGCATTAGTAAATATATAATCATTCCTTGTGCTTGTGAATAATACAACCTATATTTAATTGCATTTTTTCAGTGACATATTTATAATAGTGAATATATAAGTAAAACATATAATTCAAATTAAATCTTAACTTACACTACAATTTTGATCTATATGAAATACAAATGGATTTGTTTACATAAATAAAAAACATGTGCATTCTATAAATCTGAAAGGTATTAGAGGTGTAATTCTTGGCCCGAGCCGGGTCAGGTTTGGACTTGAGTTTCATAATTTTAGTCGAGCTCATGTCGGGTCAAGGTCACACGGTAAATATAGCAAACATTAATTTATGGGCTATGGTTGTACATTTATTTCGGTGATTGGTAAAAGTGATTGGTAAAATGCACTTATTCCACACCAGCCGATTCACAGCCTGTTCGTGCATCATACAGTGTACATGATGTGCAATCACCGATTCACCATCCCTGTTTGTCACCCATCGCGAGGTTGATCCTCACTGTGCATGTGCAACCACTGACCTGTAAAACTTCAAGCACATGGAATCTCGGCTTGTTCAGCTGGGACAGACACAAGCAAACCTTTTTTTAGCCTGATCTTGCCTACTTATCATGACTGGAACAGCAGGGAGTTATTTATACTGGTAAATCAAATTAATTTTTGCCACTTTTTCCATTTCACCCACAAGCACATCTATTTCCGTTTCAGAAAAATTTCTATGTGCAAATCACTGTGTGAATAATCCAAGGTAGAGCACGATTTATAAAGTGTATATTGTATGCACATTTTCAGAAATCTGACATTTTCATTTTTTTTTCGTCGTATGTACTCTTTTATTATGAGTTCTACTCAAGATATTTCACCATTTGAAAACATTTAGTGTATCATAAACTGTAAAAATCTACAAGTTTCCTCAGTCCCAGGTCAATTGCAGACTGTTGTTAAAAGCAAAATGGTAAATATGGCTTTGTCCTGACATTTTTTTACACTTTGACATTCAAAATGATCTTTTTTTTTTGTTAAAATTACTAATTATCTCAGTTTAAACATCTTTGAAATGTTTCCAGAATTGGGGTTGTCAGCACACAAATTCACATAATGATACCCCTGCCACACATCCACTCACACATGTGCTCTCCTGAATTAACGTCAGATGGTGAATCGTATGAGAACATGGAGGGCTGTATAGCTGACACACACATCAGGAGTGAGGAAGACGGTAAAAGACAAACAGAGTGTTTCTCATGTTTGTACTTATCCAGAAATGTGCACATGCAGTGACTTCTCCACTCTCTGCAGATTTTGTGGAACCTGGTGAGGAATGTGTGAATGTCTCTGCATATCACAGAACCAGAGGGACAGCGGTGAGTGTGTCCACCAGCACATATTCACACACAGGTTTCAGTGTTTTACACAGAGGACAAGACAAAAACACTAATAATAAACACAAGTAATAAACACTAATATTTGATTATATGTAATACACGTTTGTCACATTATAAATGTTTTTGTGTGTATAAAGGTAGTGGGAAATTATATATCGTTCCTAAGCTGTCCTATATATAGTAAATGAAAGGAATGGTAATCATCTGTAATCACTGTTGATAGCCTCTGAGGTGACTATCAACACAACCTCAACAACACATCATCAGCTGGAGGGGTGAGAACTGACTTTATAGCAGGACCAAAACAAAATGCACTTCCAGGTCTCACAAGCTGTCAGAGCGAAATGGTAAAAAGCACATAACATGTTTATATCTCTGAAATTCACCTTTGCATCTTTTATATTTCAGACTGATATGTACGAGTCCTGACTGAGAAGGTGGGAAGACACACAATGTGTCCAACTCTCAATGTTTATGGTGCTATAGAAGTTCAAAAATGATTTCTGTTTAATCCTTGTTTTAAACTAAAATAAAAATGAAAAAAACTCAAGCCAATATGTGGATAATTTACTGCGTGTTTGTCTCTGTAGATACATGGATTGATGTAAGAACAACATTCACGTTTAGACCAAAAATCACTAAAACTAGCTCTAGGTGCAACAGTGCATCTAGGATTCACAGTGCATCACATTTTTCACATTTTGTTAAGTCACAGCCTTATTTCAGAATGGATTAAATAATTGAGCTGTCATGAAATTCAATATTTTTCACAAAATATTTTCACTTACAACATCTGATGTTTTTATGTTACAGCCTTATTCCAGAATGGATTTTTTAAAAAATTCCCTCAAATTCTACACACAACACCCCATAATGACATCATGAAAAAGATTAATTATGAGAAAAAATAAAACTAATGAGTAAAAAATAAAAATATATAAACTGAGTACATTCACAGCCTTTGCATGAAGCTCAAAATTGAGCTCAGGTGCATCCTGTTTCCTGTGATCATACTTGAGATGTTTATGCATCTTAATTCCACCTTGATTTGGACATTTGATTTGGACATTTGGGAAGCCATACACCTGTCTATATACGGTCACAAAGTAAATGATCACTTTGTCAGCACTCCAGAGGAGAACCTTCTAGATGGACAACCATCTCTGCAGCAATCCACCAATCAGGCAGAGGCTTGGGAGGAGAGGACTCTGTGGCTGGTAACTGTACACCCAGGAAGATAGAGAGTTTGGGAGTTACCGTAGCGTAGGCATAGTGGAAGATGGCTGGCGGGAGAAGTCGCTCAGATTGTGTGTCATTGGGCAAGATATTCTTGTGGTTGTGAACAGAAATTTCGGCATGTAGAAATCAGATGGGAATAATCTAGAAAGAGGAGTTGAGGGCAAGGCATTCGTAAACAAAGGTTAAAGACAAGTGTTGTGGGACAGAAGGCTAGCAACACTGAAGGTAAACCACACAATGATCAGGCAGTGTATATGGGGGGGCAGAGGTTGTTTATGTGGGTAGTTGATCTCGGCCCCTTCCTCTTTGAGGTTGCAGTCATCCCTTGCGGAGGCTGTGCATCCTGTGGTGGTCCGGCGGTGTGCCAGCAGCTGTGACACTTATGTACATGTGATTTCTCAGTTTGTTTTATTTATAAATTTGCCAAAACCTCAACTAAACTCTTTTCATGTTTTCATTATTTGGGTGTGTGTAGAATTCTGAAGGTGAAAAATATATCCATTTTGGAATAAAGCTGTAACATAACAACGTGTAAAAAGTGATGCTCTGTGAATACTTTACGGATGCACTGCAGTTGGCTCTTCAAACACTGCCATGATAATACAGTAGAACAGGCCTAGTTTGCATTGGTGGTAGTTTTAATCCTACTATAAATATTATTTATTTTCATCCACTATCAATAGTGCAATCAAAAACGCAGCAAGTGACGGTATTGTCTGAGGCTATAAAGGGTAAATAATAATTAATTTTAATGAAATAAGTTCCCTCCTCCATCATCGTGGTGGAGGAGTTTGAGAGCCCTAATGATTCTAGGAGTTACGTTGTCTGGTAGGGTATCCCATGACAAATTGGTCTTAGGTAAAGGGTGAGACAAAGAATGGTTCAGAAGACCTTTCATGGAAAAAAAAAGCCAGGACCAGAGCCAGGCCTGATGTTTGGGCCTGTGGGCGATTGATTGGTGGCTGAGCTTTCGCCCATGGGACCCAGCCCGAACCGGATATATGGGCTCATTCAACTGTGGAGGAGGAGGAACATGAAGGGTCCGGTGCACTGTGGATCGGGTGGCAGACCGAGGCGAGAGCTTTGGCGGTCCGATCCCCAGAAAAGGAAACTGGCTATTGGGACATGGAATGTCACCTCTATGGTGGGGAAGGAGCTGGAGCTTGTAGAAGAGGTTGAGCGGTACCGGCTAGATTTAGTCATATACTCACCTCAACACATAGCATGTGGAACCCAGCTCTGGAACCCAAGTCCTTGAGAGAGGTTGGACACTCTCCATTGCTGGAGTTGCTCCAGGTGAGAGGCGGAGGGCTGGGGTTGGCCTTTAGTAAGCCCCAAGACTTTCCACCTGTTTGTTGGGGTTTACCCCGGGGGACAAGAGAGTAGCTTCCCTGCGCCTTTGGGTCGGGGAATGGGACATGACTGTTGTTTGTGTAAGGAATATATGATAACAGCTCAGAGTACCCACCCTTTTTGGAGTCCCTGTAACGTGTGGTAGATAGTGCTCCGACTGGAGAATCCATTGTCCTGCTGGGGGACTTCTAAGCTCACGTGGGCAATGACAGCGTGATTGCGAGGAACGGCCTGCCAGATTTGAACTTAATTGGTGTTTCGTTATTGGACTTCTGTGCAAGCCGCAGTTTGGCCTTAACGAACGGCATGTTCAAACATAAAGAATGCCCATTGGTACACTTGGTACCAGGTCAGCCTAGGTCGCAGGTCAATAATTGACTTTGTAATCGTATCATGTGACCTGCAACAATATGTTTTGGACACTCGGAGAGTGAGGACCAGAGCTGTCAACTGATCAACACATTTACGGCATTTGGCAGACGCCCTTATCCAGAGTAACTTACAACGTGCTTTCAAGTTACCATCGATGAAGAGATCAATTCCGGTTCACTAGGACCCCAACTATGAATACAATCTTTTTATTCACTCTGTTGTAGATTCTGTACACAACTTCGACAATAAGAAAGTTACAAGTTAATCTAAATATTCTTTAAAGAGGAAGGTCTTGAGCTGTCATTTGAAAATACTCAGTGAGTGAGCTGTTCTGACCACCAAGTTCATTCCACCACCGAGGGGCCAAGACGGAGAAGAGTATAGATGAATGTTTTCCTTTTACCTTTAGCGATGGAGGGACCAGCAGTACTGGAGGCTCGGAGAATACGAGGTGCAGTGCGAGGTGTAATAAGGGCTGTGAGGTAGGATGGGGCTACTCCATGTTTGGCTTTGTAGGCCAGCATCAGTATTTTGAACCTGATGCGTGCAGCTACTGGGAGCCAGTGGAGGTAACGTAGCAGAGGGGTGGTGTGGGAGAATTTGGGAAGGTTGAAGATCAGTCATGCTGCTGCATTTTGTATGAGTTGTAGAGGTCGGATGGTACATAGAGGTAGACCAGCTAGAAGGGAGTTACAGTAGTCCAGTCATGAGATTACTAAGGACTGAACCAGTAGTTGGGTGGCCTGTGTTGACAGATAAGGGCGGATTCGTCTGATATTGTAGAGAAGGAATCTACATGAGCAGGAAAGGTTGCTGATGTGAGTCGAGAAGGAGAGTTGGTCGTCTATTGTTACACCAAGGTTGCGGGCTGTTGTAGAAGGAGAGAGCTGTGAGTTGTCCAGGTAAATAGCAAGATCCTGATGTGGTGAAGAATCTGCTGTAATGAATATCAGTTGAGTTTTTGTGGGATTGAGTTGGAGGTGATGGGCTGCCATCCAAGACGAGATGTCTGTTAGACATGCAGAGATTTTGGAAGCAGCATGTAGATCAGAGGGAGGAAAGGAGAAGAGGAGTTGTGTGTCGTCAGCATAGCAGTGGTAGGATAACACCTTTTGTTGAGTTGGATCAGGTGGCAGGGGAAGATGCCACATAGACTTGGCAGACCAAAAAGTATAGTGAGGGTCTGCTGGGAACGTCTGGCAGAAGAACCTGTCAAGATGGTCTTCAATTCCCAGCTCTGACAGAGCTTTGATCACATCCCAAGAGTAGTGAGTCCACATGAGTCCACTCTGCAATTGTTGAGGCAGCTGTTGCTAGCTGTGGTCGTGAGGTCGCCGGTGCCAGTCATGGCTGTAACCCCATACTTGCTGGAGGATACCAGAGGTAAGGGGAGAAGTCAGGCTGAAGAAGGAATGGCTGGTCTGTAGGTCTCCTGAAGCAGCAGACAGGTACCGGACCACAAAGCGGGGTACAGCAGTGGCAGTCACCGAGGCAAAATCTCGGTTGTGGCAGGAGTTTGGTGAAGCCATGGAGAAAGACTACTGATTGGCTCCAAAGAGGTTCTGGCAAACCCTCTGACGCCTCATGAGAGGAAGGCAGCAACTCGCTCTTACTGTTTACAGTGGGGATGGGGAGCTGTTGACATTGACAGGGGCTATAGTCGGTTTTTAACAGCATAAACATAGTGAGTAGGCATTTCAGATGCTAAAGCGCTCTTAAAAGATAACCAAAACACATTTTTAGCTATAATGTTTATTTAGTTTTGCATATGTAGTTGTCCTGTTATGCTTTAGACAAATTCATGAAATTATTATACTGATTCAGGTTTATCAAAGAAAACAAAGCTTTCCCTCTACCTAATCAGCATTCCCTATGTTTTTGAAACCAGGTGCTCCGGATATAGTGAACCTTGTTTTAAATAACATAATGTTATATAAATGTTACATTTTCACAGGTAATGACTGCTATATCCTGCATGAGACCAGCCCCATGTTTATGTACAGAAAATAGCTATTTTACTTTCTATTGAGGATGAAAGAATCACCAGCATAGTACTCAACTGGTTCTGAACAAAAATGGCCATTGCCTAATAATGAGGTGATCTTGTAATATGCATATATGCAATTGTCAAACATTAACTTCACTATTTGATTTGACAGACCCGGGGAGACAACCCTCTACTGAAATTGACTACCCATATGCCAAAAAAAAATTCAGACAAAATGTATTAAACACATTTTAATACACAATACATTGAATAGCTATCACTGGTATATTTCATAACATCAACCTCACCCACACCTTTCACACTGTTTCACCACTTCTTTCAACCCCAGTTGTGCTGGTCCTCCTCGCTGGTGGCCAGGATTTCTGTCACTAGGCCAGTGCCAATGGTTTTGTTGCCATCTCGAAGCGTGAACCTCTGGCCTTTTTCCAGAACCATGGGCTGGCGCAGCGTCAAAGTAAGAGCTGTGTCATCACCAGGCATTACCATTTCCTAACAGAAAACAGAGATGGTAAAAGGAAATATCTGAAATACAGTGCATACAATGAATTGACTTAATTATGTTTTTACACCAGAAAGTAAAACAGGCTGAATATGAACTGTATTAGGAAACATGAAAACTCATGGTATAAATAAAGACAAGTATGAGGACACATATAAAACACACACACATACCTTGCCCCCAGGCAGGGAGATTCTGCAAGCCATGTCCCAGGTTAGAGAGAACATCACTGGCATGAAATTTGTGACAAACGGCTTGTGTCTTCCACCTTCCTCCTTACTGAGTACGTACACCTACAACACCAGACAGCAGCAAGACATTAAATTAGATTAAACAAATTCTCCTGATGCTTTCCCACAGCACTAGTATCAATAAAACTACTTTTTTTTTAATACACTTTTAATAGGTGACAGATGCAAGTGATCCTGTCATTCTTGTTCTTTTAGACTATGCTGCTGCCTTCGACATAGTTGACCACTATAACTTGCCTGAAAAACTATGTACATTTACATTATTTATCAGACGCCCTTATCCAGAGAGACTTACAATCAGTAGTTACAGGGACAGTAATTGCCCCTAGGCTCTGAAATGATTTGACCAATCATATCAGGGAGACTCCCATGTCTTAAAAGTGCCGTATAAATACACAGCTCACAGTAAGCTAGAGATATTGTGAGTATTGTGAGAGACTTTGTGGATGTCATGCATACAGTGTTTGTTTCACTTCAGACATTTTTGGGATAGGGAGGCAATTGTATTGGGATGCTTGCTACGGCTGCACATATACTAAAATTGGATCGATATTGGATTGGATTAGCATGGCCCCTGCGAAAGGATGACACACAAATCCATGAAGTGCTCCATATTTTTTTCCAGTGTGTACACTAGACACTGCGTCTACCTCGCTCTATCAAAACAAGAGATTCTAAAAGAAACACTAATAATAAAACTCACTGTGTCTGTTCCCCGTGCTGGACGGGGTGTCTGTTTAAGCAATTTATTACCCGTTACCATAATTCCTACTGAACGTAACACCTCAGATATAAGAATAGGATTATTAAATGTTAGATCTCTCACACCTAAAATGGTCATTGTTAAAGAAATTATTACAGATCAGGGGTTTGATTTACTGTGTCTGACCGAAACTTGGTTAAAACAAAATCAACCTCGCTTAACTGGGAGATGAGGTGGAGTCACAGTAATTTATAATGAAAACCTCAGTATTACTCATAAACCTGGATATGAATTTAACTCTTTTGAGATTCTCTATACCATCATAACCCATTTAGTCTAGCAAAAAAAATAAATCCTAAATTAATTCCATGTATTATTATTTATAAACTCCCTGGACCTTACTCCGAGTTTCTTAGTGAATTTACAGACTTTGTTTCGAATCTGGTTGTATTTGTGGATAAAGCACTAATTGTCAACGACTTTAACATCCACTGTGATAAATTAGAAGACTCACTAAGAACAGCATTTCTGTCTATACTAGACTCAGTTGGAGTTAAACAAAATATAACAGGACCTACTCATGAAGGTGGTCACACACTCATATTGACCTTCGGTTTAAATATAGAAGCTATAGTTATTCTTCCGCAATCTTCCGTATCACTTTTAAAATACGTCTTCGACACAAACTCAACTCCCATCGTTATAGACAAACGGACAATTACATCAAGCACAGCGCAGAGGTTTATTAATACCCTACCAGATTTATAAACACTGAAGTCACCGTCAGACCCTGCTGAACTAAAAAAAAAAACGACCAAATGTCTAGAATTAACACTGCATAGTACGTTACATAACGTCACTCCCCTCAAAAGGAAGATAGTAAGAGATAAAAACTTAATACCTTGGTATATCACATGCGCTCGCTTAAGAAGACCGCCCGGAAATTAGAATGTAAATGGCGTCAAAGTAAATTAAACGTATTCCAAATAGCATGAAAGGAGAGCCTCCTTATCTATAAGAAGGCTCTTAATGAGACTTGATCGACGTATCTCTCCTAGTTAATAGACAAGAACAAAAATAATCCCAGATTCCTGTTTAACACTATAGCCAGGATAACCAGGAATAAGACAGAAACGGATACTACCACTCATCATAGCAGCGACGATTTTTCTGAATTTCTTTAATACTAAAATAGTTACGAATAGAGATAAGATTAAAAGCACAACAAACAGCTCTGTCAACATTACTATGGAAAATAATCTTCAAATATCAAATGTACTTGCGCTTTGGATCTGCTTCCTACAAGTTTCCTTAAACAAGTAGCACAAGTATTATAATTATTAACTCGTCGCTTAGCACCAGCCACGTACCAAGTTCGTTCAAGGTAGCAGTCATCAGACCCCTGATTAAAAAGCCCAATCTTGACCACAGTCAGCTTTCGAATTATAGACCGATATCCAACCTTGGGTTTATATATAAAATTTTTAGAAAAAGTAGTAGCCCAGCAGCTGAGCGCATACCTAGACAGTAACAATATCCACGAAGTATATCAATCGGGATTTAGACCTCATCATAACACTGAGACAGCGCTGGTTAAAGTGGTTAATGACCTGCTGTTGGCCTCTGATCATGGCCGCATCTCGCTGCTTGTTCTGCTTGATCTGAGTGCAGCGTTTGACACTATCGATCACGCTATTCTCCTTGCCAGGGTAGATAATATTGTTGGGATTAAGGGAACAGCCCTTGTATGGTTCAGATCATATCTGACAGATCGGTATCAGTTTGTGGACACCAATGGTGATTCTTCTTCACATAGTAAAGTGGAGTGTGGTGTTCCACAAGGTTCTGTCCTAGGTCCGTTACTATTTTTCCTATACTTGTTACCTTTAGGTGACGTCATTCGCAAACACGGTATTAGCTTTCATTGCTACGCTGACACACAACTTTATCTGTCAGCAATGCCAGATGAGAGACAGCAGCTGAACAGAATAGAGTATTGTCTGAAGGACATTAGACAGTGGATGCTCACCAACTTTCTTCTGTTAAACCCTGATAAGACGGAAGCTCTCGTAATAGGGTCTCAAGCAGCCAGACATAAAATGGCTGACTACATCATAATCCTGGATAGCCTTTCTAGCTCACCAAGTACTGAAGTAAAGGATCTATGTGTCCTCATTGATGCAGGTCTCTCATTTGATGTAGATAATATCACTAGGATAGCATTCCTTCACCTTAGAGATATTGCAAAAATAAGAAACATCATCTTCACGATGCAGAAAAGTTGGTCCATGCATTTATTACATCAAGGTTAGATTACTGCAACGCACTACTGGATGCTCTAGTAGGTTCATGAGTAAACTTGCGCTAGTTCAGAATGCTGCAGCCAGAGTTCTAACTAAAACTAGAACATTTGTCCACATCCCCCCAGGTCTTACAATCACTGCACTGGCTACCAATCAAATTTAGGATTGACTACAAAATCCTACCTTTGCCCTTTAAAGCTTTAAATGGTCTCACCCGCAGTACCCCTTGCGATCAACGGGTGCGGGGTCATTACTGGTGCCCAAAGTACAGAAAGTCACAGCTGGGAGCAGATCCTTTTCGTATAGAGCTCCACAGTTGTGGAAAAGCTTGCCAGTCAGTGTTCAGGACTAAGACACAGTCTCATTGTGTTAAAATCTAAACTACTGTTAAAGTCCCAGACACTCAGTTCACTTCACTTTGATACAGTGTCAATTATTAAGTCCACTTTAATCACACATTTCCCCCTGTTAAACACAGACAGTATAAATTCACATTAGTTAGGCTGTCCTAGTTAGGGAACCGGGCCACTGTTGCACAAATATACCACTATAACCACATATTTCAGTATCAGTCATACAATGTCACTGTCTTCCGCTGCTTCTGTTTGTTCTCTCTGTAAGATGGGACGTCGCGGAGCCAAGACATTTCTGTGCCTTTGTTGTGCATGGAGATTCAACACCTCCGTTTTTGCATGTCCTTTGTCGAGCGACATTGCAACCTGAGCCAAACATGAGGTTTCTCCACCTCTACTTGCAGGCTCACTCTACCCTGGAAGGGGGTCCCTTTCTGTATCACTCCTTTCCAAGCTTTCTTCCTTTCTTTTTTTCGCTCTCCTAGTTGTTTTGTGTGGAGTTTTTCCTTGTGTGCAGAAGGGTCAAGTGTGGGGGGTGTCAATCGAAGGGCCTGTCAAAGCCCATTGAGACATACTGTATGTGAATATGGGCTATATAAGAAATAAATGTTGCTGTTGTTGAGATTGAAAGGGGCGAGGTTCATTGCTCCCCTGCGAATTCCCAGCAATGTGGGAATCTCGACTGCATAATTTCTGGTAGTGGGGGACTGCGGTTAAGGAAGCGACCCTATAATCAGAAGGTTGCCGCATCGAATCCCGATCCGCCAAGATGCCACTGAAGTGCCAGTGAGCAAAAAGCCAGACGACCGTTGCAGGTGACTCCACAGACACCAAGACACCGCCATGAACGTTTGCAGTGGCACAAGCCCATGTGACCTGGACACAAGCAGCGGTGGTATGTGTTGGGTCACCTTGCACAGATATGATGGTTGTCAGTGTTGCTGGAGATGGGGAGGTGAGCGATACACTGAGGTAAACATGGTCCCCAGGGTTTGCGTTGGTGGAGGATGTGCAACAATCTGCATCACCAGTCAGCTTACAGATGTGGTTATTGTACATGGCTCAGTCACTGCATGTTCTTACCTCAGAGACATCATAGAACACATCATCCCCCAATTCTGCTTGCACATCCCCAACTTTCTGTTTATGGATTATAATGCTCAATCACATTGTGGTAGAATTGTCACAGCTCAACTTCAGGAATTTGTAGTGCCTCATATGGTGTGGCCATCCATGTCCCCTGACCTGAACCTCATTGAGCACATCTGGGACCAGTTGAAGCAGAGACTGAACATTCGTTCACTTTCTAAAGATTTTGGTTCTGTTTTGAATAAAGGGTTGGAAACTAATTTATTTTTTATCCAATCCTACAATTAATAAATTTTTTAAAATAAATAATCAACATATTAATTGATTATGAAAATAATATTTAGTTGCAGCCCTAGTTCAAAGTCTTGATGTCGGAATTGAAAACTTGTCCGTTTCCATTATTTCAGACAACTTCTTTTATACCATTAATTCTGCTGTTTGATACTGTGAGCAGTCATCTTCACTAATTCCATTTGTACAAAACTTATTAAAAATCTCCCTCATGGCCAACAACAATGCCCAGACTCTGCAGAAGACAGTATTTCAGTGCCACCTACTGGGCTGGCCTACATATTACAGCATTTGTGTTTTTTCTGTACATTTTGTGAACTTTAGTGCGGAGTGTGAACTGAAGAATAGAGTGTTACACACACCTGAGCCTTGACTTTCTGATGAGGCTGGATAGATCCTGGTTTGCACATCACCATCCCTCTCCTCATGTCTTCCCGCTTCAAACTACGGACCAGTGCTCCCAGGTTATCTCCAGCCTCTGCTCGATCCAGGGATTGGTGAAACATCTCAATACCTGAGAAGTAGGGAATCACTATGGTATGAATTCTATTTTAAATAGTTACACAATAGCTTTGTAATCATAATGCTAAGTGTGTGTTACTATTACTCACCGGTGACAACAGATTTGACAGAACGATTGTGTCCCACAAATTCACACTCATCACCTTTTTTAATCACTCCCCTCTCCAGCGTGCCTGTAACTACCGTACCACGACCTAAAACATACATACACACCTTACATAGATGAAATGATTATAGAGTGCAAAGTAAGAATTATTATTAATGATTATATTTGTCAGGGTAACAGGGCAAGATAGTAGAATTAACATATTTAGAAACCAAGCATCTGTCAGATTCAGTTTCAGTAAGATTGAAAATATGGTGAACCTGGCCACTGTTCCAGCTGGATCGTTGCTCTACTAGGGCTGCAACTAACGATTATTTTTTGGATTAATCGTATAATCAGATGAAAAAGAAAAAAACAAACAAATAAGAAAAGCATTAATTTCTAACCCTTTATTCAAAAACAGAACCAAAATCTTTAGAAAGTGCACAAACATGTTGCTCCTTGAGCTGTTATAATAGTAACACAAAAAACATACACATTTATGCTTTACATCTGCCAAATATAGACCTTTTTTTAAAAAAAATAAAGTGCCACCTGAGCTGCCAGAATGATAAATCATTTATAAAAAAAAAAATAAACAATACAAATCAGAAAATTTAACAGGATTTGTTTGAATGTCAGAACTTGTTCTCTACACTGCAGATGCACACACTCGCAGACGCACACACTCACAAACTCTCACACTGACACACACACTGCAAAAAATGCTTTTCTAACTTAGTTTTGTCCTGATTTCAGTCCAAATCTCTAAAAAATTTAAATCAAGATACATTTACTAGACACATGAAATAGCATAAGAAATGTCTTGTTTTCTGAAAAAACATCTCAGAATTAAGTGATTGTTTAAAACAAGCAAAATTATCTGCCAATGGGGTAAGAAAACTAATCTTAATGAGATATAATCTCAAACAGAAGTTTTAAGCATCACTTAATGCCATTTTTCTTGTCTATTAATCTTGATTTAAGATTTTTTTTTTAGATATTTGGATTGGAAACGAGACAAAATTACTAGGTAAGAAAAGCACTTTTTTTTTTTGCAGTGTAGCTATACATGACAACAGATTGAAAAATGAATGGTCCAAAAAAGGCTAGTGAATAAAAACATGTCTTTAGCATTTTAATGCAAAGTAACTATAGCACCCCTGCTTTACTACTGTTATTAACGAGCTAATGCTAACTTATGCTTGTCAAGATAGATGACGGGTAAACATTTACATTTACAGCATTTATCAGACGCCCTTATCCAGAGCGACTTACAGCGTTACAGTAGTTACAGGGACAGTCCCCCTGGAGCAACTTAGGGTTAAGTGTCTTACTCAGGGACACAATAGGCGAGTCGTCCACGCGGAGACGCAGAGAACAGTATGAACGCTGTTTCATCCCCCCTCCACACCTGTAGGTGGCGCTGTAAGTCCCCGTCTAGTACTCCTCCGCGACGAGTTAAACACCAGCACCAGGGATATTACGTTCCTCGCTTCAAAACGGAACAAAAGTAGGATTCTGTAGCGACTTCCCCTGCTGCTGAACTCCCTTCTTCCTCCTCAAACACTCCAACATGTTTGCATTTCAGGTGCTGGATCATTGCCGTGGTGCTCCCGTGCCATGTCGCTATTGCATATTTTCGCGCAGATTTCTCTGCCTCCGCCATGTATCTGTCCTCTACCTCCGCTCGTTTTTTTTTTTATTTTTGCTCCGCGCTGTCTATGAGGCGCCAAACTCTGCTAGCATCTGTGCGCGAGAGAGACCGAGTGTGTTCACTCCTCGCTCAAATAAAGTTTTTTTTTTTTTTTTTTTAAATAATAAAACGTCTGCACGTCGCGCGATATAATGAATCGATTAGGAAATTCGTTGCCAACTCTTTTAGTAATTGATTTTTATCGATTCAATCGATTCGTTGTTGCAGCCCTATGCTCTACATAAAGTTATAAAAATGCACATGGTCGATTATATGAACAATAAGAAGATTTTGAGTACACACACCTGGAATGGAGTAAACGCCCTCAATTGGCAAAAGGAACGGTTTATCCAGCTCTCTCTTTGGTAATGGCACATAATCATCAACAGCCTCCAGCAGCTTCAGCACAGCATTTATTCCAATCTCAGGCTGCTTATTCTGCAAATGTGTGTGGGAAAAACAAAGCATGGAATACACGGTGACTGGCCAACTACAAAAAATCTGCATTACCTCTCACCTCCAGGGCACACAAAGCAGATCCGATGATCACGGGCGTGTTCTCTCCATCATAGCCAAATTCCGAGAGTAGCTCCCGAATCTCCAGCTCAACCAGATCCAGCATTTCCTTGTCATCAACTGCATCAGCTTTGTTGATGAAGACCACAACGTGTTCCACACCAATTTGCCTGGCCAGCAGCAGGTGCTCCCGGGTCTGTGGCATCTGCCCGTCTGTTGCCGCAACCACCAAGATGCAGCCATCAAGCTGGGCTGTGCCCGTGATCATGTTCTAAAGACAAATTTGGGGAAAAGAATACCAAATGTAAACCGGTTCATGTATATCCAATGCTTCAGCTTGCCACTGATGTCAGTGTGGTCATTTTATAAACTGCTTTTGGTTTGTTAGTCAAGCCAATAACACTAGCCAGCCACAAACTCAAATCAGATCATTTCACATTTACATAAACAGCATTTACCGGACGCCCTTATTCAGAGCGTCTTACAATCAGTAGTTACAAGGACAGTCCCCCCTGGAGCAATTTAGGGTTAAGTGTCTTGCTTACAGGGACACAATGGTAGTAAGTGGGATTTGAACTTGGGTCTTCTGGTTCATAGGTGAGTGTGTCACCTGCTAGGCTACTACCACCCCAGTTTGGTTTACAGAAGAAACCTACTTATACAATAAAGCCTAATCACTTCAAGGTGCTCTTTTCATTGAAATGCAAATCAGTAAATGATTGTGGCTTTCCAAGATTGATTTTTTTTATTTCTTCAATCTACTTCCTTGATAAATTGAGCATTGCTGGATGACAACAATATATATCACAGATGAATACAGCTCTGAAATACCATAACCACTGTAGCTCAGCCACTGCAGTAATAATCCATATTATGAGCCTTGTTTGAGACTTCAAAGTACTCAAGCTTTACAGAAAATTAGCTTTAAAACACTGCAGGTCCAGGTACCTTAACATAGTCTGCGTGTCCAGGGCAGTCTGTGTGTGCATAGTGCCGGTTGGCTGTGGTGTACTCCACATGAGAGGCGTTGATGGTAATTCCTCTGGCCTTCTCCTCAGGAGCATTATCAATGTCTTCATATTTCTTATATCGGGCGCCACCAGCTTCAGCCAGAACTACAGGGCAAACGCAGGAAGACATCAGCAGAGCAGGAAATGAATGTGAAGCGTTTATTACAAGAGAGCGAAAGCGCGCTTTTACTCTTGGTAATGGCAGCAGTTAACGTCGTCTTGCCATGGTCTACATGCCCAATGGTGCCGATGTTGACGTGAGGTTTATCTCTGGAGAAAACCTTCTTTGCTTCAGCAGCAAAGCTTCTCTTTATCAGAGGCAGAGCACACTGCGCCAGTGAGGAGGGAAAAACACTCAATCTTTTAAAAACGTGGAGAAATTCAAATGAAAGGACAGCACGACTTACTCACCAGCTTGTAGGAGCTGTGCAGCAGAGCCGGGGAGGAGAGCTGGAGGGCTGGGGAATCAGAAGCACAAGGAGCAGGATAACCCGGTGCGCACAGGTCACAGTTTCTACACAACACGAGGCTGAAGGAAATTGCTGGTACCAGGGCAGCGGTTCTCATTTCAACACCTGCTGTTCTATGTGGTCGGTCATGGCTAATGCAGTCCGGGTTGCCTTCTAATAATCCCCGGACGTCGTAGTTTGACCTTAACCAAACTAGATCATCACCGCTAACCAATCGCAGGCTCACAATACGCAGTGTTGTGACCTACGTTAATCAGCGCCCCGAGAAACCAGTTTAATTTACTGCACGCACACCTCATCGCGGGTTGCTCACCAACTCGTTGCTGTAAGGTTTTCTGCAACTTACCGGACAAGCATGCCCGAATCCCCACGACCGCAGCCATCTTGCTCGGAAGCAGACTGGAGAGAATGCCGCATGCGCATTAGAAACTGCATACGTCATTATAGCGCGACGACCCACGTAATGGCTCTTCAAAACACCCCTGTTAGAAATAATGTTTTAGCAATGCACCAGAATCACCTTTCCTGACACCAGCTCTGTCCACGAAGAGTATTAAATAAGACAGAAGACTGACCTCAGAGATGTGTGAAATGTGCTTTCAGGAACTGTGAATGCAGCGCTCTGCGAGACGATTTTTGCTCACTTTCCTCTATTTGCGGTATTACGGTAAGGCGTGTTTTCGCGTCTCCCGTAAACTCTAGAATGTTCTGCGTCTCTCTGGCCAGACACCAGCGTGAATTAAAGTGAGGCTCATCTCGTTTTGAAGAGACGGTAAGGAACCGTGTCCTAGGCAGCGGGTTCACCCCACACAGGCTGTTTCATAGCGGTCTGCGATGCCCATGTGATGATGAAATCACACCAGTATTAGATTTGAACTGTTTATCTAGCAGTGATATCACAGGTCATACCGTGTGACACCGAGGCTTCGGAAATTCGACTTTCATCCCAAGTTTACTATTTAGAATTTTTAAAGTGATGGCAGAAGGAGAGGACAGACGACGGCACCCCCAGAACCTGCAGGGTGTCCTGCGATTGGCTGTTGAAGCAGGTAGCGCTTCAGATGGTCAGCCAGCCCCGGAACCCATGTCACAAGAGGTAGTCAAAGCTCACTTTGTATTAATTAGGATGTGAACTCTTGAATACTTTGATAACTCTGTGCAATTAAGTGTTTTTAATTATCGATCTTTCTTTACAGAGAAGCAAATGGTTGAGGGAAGCCCTTTCAGAGGCATGCAAAGGACAGATGGATGAGGTGGAGCAGATGAAACAATGTCTGGCCATCCTGTGTGGGGAGGCAAGCCCAGAGCAGGAACAAGGTAGAGATGGAGAGGATGCAGATGAAGAGGAGGATGAGGAGAAACATTCAGCACTCGAGCTGCTGTCGGACCTGTGCGAAAACCTGGACAATGCGCGAGGTTTGTGGTTTTATTTATAAAATGGTTAATAAAATGGTAGAGACTGAATGCTCATGTCTGTACTTTTTTTTCTTATCTTTGGCAGATTTAATGAAACTAGGTGGGTTAGATGTTTGCATGTCCAGCTGTCTCTGCCATTTCCAGAGTGGGGTACGTTGGCGAACTGCGCAGCTAATTGCCTCCTGTGCCCAAAATATGCCTGAGGTTCAGTGCTACCTACTAAACATGGGTGCACTTAAGACACTGCTCCAGCTGACAGACAGCGATTCCAACCCAACCGTGCGGGTCAAGGCCTTGTATGCTGTCTCCTGTAAGTCTCTTTGTGTTGACTTTTTCAAACGTTTGCAAGTGAAATGATTGTCATTGTGAAACACTGCAGCACAGCACACGGTGTCACAGTGAAATGTGTCCTCTGCATTTAACCATCACCCTTAGAGAGCAGTGGGCAAAAATGACAGGCACCCGGGGAGCAGTGTGTGGGGATCGTACCATTATCAAGGGGACCTCAGTGGCACCTTAGCAACCTTCCTTTTTTACGGGTCCGCTTCTTTACCTACTTGTTGCAGAAGACACATATTTTTTTTACAGTATATATACAGTGTGGGCTGCTATTTCATTTAGGAATTTTTGATATGGCTTTTTTTACTGTTTGTTAACATGCAAATAATATAAACTTAGATAACACATTAACAGGGTTAGCATGGATGAGTTAAACCTCGGCACCCACCACAGTGTCCAGTACATTATCAACTCTAAATAATTGCTGACCCTTCCTAGTAAAGCCCATTGAAAATTGTGCATGTTCATTATGTAATGTGTCTGTGCACCAATACAGAGCAGAAGGGAAGAATTTGGGAAGATGGAAAATCTTTTATTAGTTTCACTACTGATTTAACTGTACTACATGTTAATAAAGAGGTTTAAATCTTAATTTTTGATCATTATTCCCATTCAGGTCTGGTACGTGAACAAGAAGTGGCTTTGCAGGACTTCTTGTCTCTGGATGGCTTTTCGGTGCTGATGAGGGCGATGCAGTCAGAATGTGAAAAGCTCAGGATGAAGTCTGCATTTCTGCTGTTGAACTTACTCACGGCTCATCCCGAACACAGAGGTGTGTGTGTCGGGTTTATAGTGCCCTGAAGATTAAACAGATGATGTTTCTTCATATTTCATGGTGATCTGTCTTGTTGAGTTTATAGAAAGTGTGATCTCTATGGGCATGGTCCAGCAGCTGGTTGCAGTCCTGCGTACTCCTCACTCTTCTGTTCATGAGCATGTGCTCGGAGCGCTCTGTTGGTAAGTGTGTATATGTGTATATAATAGAATGTACTTGAATGTGTACTTGAGTGTTTGAGCAAATAATATTTTTCTGTGTTCTATGCACAGATAAAATAGAACTGAGGAGTGTCTGATTAAACATGTTAACATTTTTTTTTCGGTTTTATTTTAACACGTGCGAACAACAGCACACAGAACATATCAAGAACAGAATCTGGATTCACACAGTCAAATTTTCACGCACCTGCAGCGTTTCTGACAACAGAGAATCACAAATTAATATAAATAAAATAAATAGGCCTGAACTAAATATGTTTTACTTAAATAACAAATTAAGATTAAAAAATGAAAACACACTGATATTCCTTTGAAGATTTGAACATCAGACATAGTAGCCATTTCCAATGCGGAGCACATTTCATTAAGTTTCACTTTGCTGCTTCTTTCTCCGCTTGTGTAAAAAACAGGCAGGACAGAGGCAATCAGTGCTGGTTTGGCCATCAACTTATCTGAGTCAATATCCTCATAATTAGTTCATTTTTATTATTATTATTTATTAATTATCATCATCTACCCCCATGCGGTCACTGTCGAACCTTCGCCTTGAACTCTGTTACTCTGTGGCTGTCTTCCTCTGCTCTCTTCAGGTGTGTGTTCAGGAGGCAGAATGTGATTGGGTAAATGTTGGAAATTGACACGCTCTTTTCTGTTATCATTATGGTGGTTGCACATTTTAAAGTTTCCAGAACTGGCACAATCTCAGCCATTATCTGCCAGTATTCGTTTTCTGGCATCTTGCAGCTTTGTTACCGTTCTGTCAGATATAAGAGCTGTAACAGCCCACTTTTGTTCAAGAAGTCTCCCATCATGTTTTACCCGATTGAACGAGCTGGTGCTTCGGAAGCTTTATTTGTTCTTTTTTAGCTTCCAGTGCCTTGCAAGCAGGTGTTCTGTGACAAACCACCCAGCGACAATAATAACACGATGCACAACCACATTAAATCCATCATTTACAACGACATGAGACATGAACCAAGTCCCAGTTCACCCGTCCTGGAGAGTTTGCAGCCATGATGTTGCGTGCATTGTCATGAACACATGCAGACACTTTCCCATTTAGACCCCTGGTCTCCACCGCAGGAACTAGTTTAGCTGTGAGGTTCTCAGCTGTCTGTCTGCTTGTCATAATCTCTGTTAGTAAGACAGCTGAATTTACTTGCAGTTCTCATCTATGTAGTGGCAAGTTATTGTTATATAGCTTTCTGTTGTGATTGCTGTCGTAATGTAAGTGTTATTGGTCAAAATTCATTCTTTCGGTTAACTGTTAAATGGTCAATATGAGCATCCCTAGTTCTGTTTGATGTCAAGTAGTCTTAGCTACTGAATTTCTGATGCTGAAGCTTTTATTATTATTTTAGATTCTGATGTTGTCTAGGGAAACAAAGATCCTTGACATAGAAAAATAACTGTTGTTTCACCCATTGACTCACCTAGTGGACAGTCTCTGAAACTGCAGAAGCTGTTGTCCATCAATCAACATTGATGCAACGCAACAGCACTAACTGTGAATGACTTGTAATTTTCCCAGACATTGGGATGTATGGTTTAGAAGTGGTGAAGGTTGGTTTTGTGTACATGTGGACCAGCTGATGTCTGTCTCCTCTGTGTTTTTCTGCCTGTAGTTTGGCTCAGGAGAGAAGTGGGGTGCAAGACTGCAGGTCTTCCTCTCTATGTCTGGAAGAGCTGCTGACCCAGAGAGTGCAGGAGCTGCACAACCGGGAGGAGTGTCAGGTACGGTTACTTCCTCTATCCATCTTTCTATCCCTTCCTCATTTATTTCAGACTGTATTATTTATTGTTTGAACTTTCCTTCAGGAGGAGGTGGAGTTTTGTGAGCAGTTACGTTCCATCTGTTTCGAAGGCCAACCTGTCGATGACTGTGTAATGGATCGATGAAGAATCATCAACACATAAAATTGGGCAGAAATGTTTATTTTTTGTTAAACTGGATGTTCAGCTTCATAGCTGTAAATAGAGAGCCATTTGGCACATGGAACAGATATATGGACTTGTACTGTAGGTGTAAAAACACACTCAGTCTCTCTGTCAGTCAATGAACAGCTGGTACACAAAGTAAAATATGTCTTCTGGATTTCTTTTTCTGACTAATTCTTCATCCTCCTTTAGCTCCCACTTGCTTCACAAAGGGGAGGATCACAGGTCTTATGACCTCTTTGACTTCTTAAATTCATCCAGTTGGTCTGTCCTTACAATTACATCCCCCACTGCGATCAGCAGCTGGGCCAGGTAATACATCGCCATGACCGCTTCCTCGCCATACTCTACGTGACCTGTGACCCCAAAGTGCTGCAGGGACAGAATGAGGTCTGATGCCTGGAAGGCCAGACCACCTAACATGGTCAGAGGCCGGTGGGATCGTACGGCCAGAGTTCCCATGATTGTGAGAAGAACCCCATACACCCCAGCCGCTGGAGTTACGATGGCCGAGTCGGGCTGGCGTTGCAGGAAAGGCAGCAGGTACACGTACGCTCCGATGCCGACTGTCCACAGGATGAAGTAAAGGATGAATGCGATGGAGGAAGAGGAGTGGGAGTGGTATTTTTCCGAGAGGAAAGATGCAGAGTACAAAAGGTGTGCGATTGAGAAGGACGCCATACCTGTTACATAAAAAAAACATTTATTGTTCAGGAGCGAGTATAGGTTTGGAACAAATGTCATCAGAGGTGGGTTACCATGGAGAAAGAGCTCCGGCCAGATCAGGCAAATGTCTCCCCCTGCTGAGAACAGCAAACCTCCAGCCACACCCAGCAGGCTAGGACCACCATTGTAACTCAGCACCAGGAGAGCCAATGAGAGCACTGGAGCACACTTGGAGGCAGCAGCTAGGACAGAAGGAGACTGGACGGGTACCCAAAAATAAAAGTAGACCGCTGCGAGGAGGAAGAATGGGAGGAGGGAAAGGAACAAGACGCAGGACTGAGGGAAATCGGAAAGAGAGAGACATCAGCAATACCCAGCTCTGTTACAGTAGTGAGAATTAGAAAAGAACTCACCATGTTCCTGCGCTGTCTGCGGTCATAGGCGTGAGTCTCCAGGATGTCCATGTCCTCTTTTTCTTATTCTCTCACGCACACAAATTGACTCTCTGCTCCTTTTTCTGCTCTGGTCCTTCCAGTCTGTCTCTGGACTTTGGACCAATCATAGCAACATGTTATCAAGCATATTGTAATATCCAAAGTTCCCTCTGCCTGGTCCCTATCTCCAAACCAATCATTAAGTGGCAGGGAAAAGCTGCTATTTATTAGTCTGTAATGAACGTTAAAGACAACGTCCCTCCCTGTACTTTCTTCTGAGGTTTGAATCGCATGTGTCCATGTTGTTGGGGGGGTTGTTCAGGGTTTCATGTGGATCTGAGTGACGCTGAGGACCGAATTGTGATGCTACATGTCTGGACTGTTGAGTGTTCCTGGTGCACAGCAAACGTGGGTGAAAGCAGGTTGTTGCCTGTGATGAAAGTGGTATACGGTTCTCTTGTTGACATTATGTACGGTAATGCTTGTTATTTGTAGTATGTAATATGCACGCCAGTGGGATTATTTTTTCTATCAGTGTTTGTAACCTATTGTGCCTGGGTGTTGCGGAGCCACAAAAGTATTAATTAGTAATATTTGTACATCATTACTTTACATCTCTGCATGGTGAAAAGTTTGTTGGGGAGACTTCAAAAAGTAATCACAGCGTCCATCAGCTACAATGCCCTGAAACTAATGATTAACAGTCATCTATCAGATGACCGTTGGACCCTCGCTGCCGCGGTGCACTGCAAGCAGACAAAGCGACACCGAGGTGCATGAAAGACTGAAATACAGGTAGGGAAAACGAGCTGTGGTGAGTTGTGAAATGATATGGCACTCAGGACTGACATGGGATATATCAGGAGATGAGCAGGAAGTTTGAGGTAATATAACTACTTTAACTGCTGTGTTTCAAACAGGATGGCTCATAAATGCCCTGTTCTGACAGTTGGTATTGTAGGATATGGCCATTTAGGTAAGTCTACTGAAAATCTGGATTTAAAAATAACTCGCTCATTTACATCCTCCTGATGACATGAACCTTTTTCCTGGGTGGTCCCGGTAGGACAGTTTTTAGTGGAGAAAATCCAAAAAGAGGAATCTGAGGTGCGACTTCATTTGGCATTTGTGTGGAACAGAAATCCAGAGAAGATGAAGGGTTCAGTCCCAGAGAAACTTATCCTCAAAAATCTCAGCGACTTTCCACAGAGGTATGACTGAGAAATACCATGTAGAGCATGTATGTAACAGTGCCATGTTTAACATGAGTATACGTTGTGTCTCTGAACTGTAGGCCAGCTGACATCATTGTTGAAGTGTGTCACCCTCAGATTGTTAAAGAATTTGGGATTCAGTTCCTATCTTGTTCTCATTTCCTAGTAAGTAGTTGTGTCGAATTTTTTGTGTTATTGTTTACAGTGGTGAACCCTGTTATTCACTTCAGAAATATGATCTGAAACATCATCTGATGTCCATGTATTACCTAAAAACAAATGAGCAAATATTGTACTTAATCACTTTTTTACTGAAGACAATATGCAATATTATTGCATACATATGTGGCAAAAGTTTGTTAATTTTTAAGTTTAAAAATAAGGACTCCGGTGTAGTTTATAAAAAAAAAAAAAGAATTTTCACAAAATATATTTGAGGGTGTATCATGGTAGGGTGCACAACCATTTCCAAAATGGAGGGTGTATCATGGTAGGATACAAAATTATTTCCCAGGAATTTAGATTCCACCCATCCAGTCAGACAGACCAACCAAGAGCCATGCATGTAATATCCAGCAAGGAAACAAGGATCCCCATGTAACATCTAAGCAACTGAAGGCCATACTCACACTAATGCTAATGGCAATGTTAATGCATGAGTCCAACATCAGAAGAAGACTCGGATAGTGGTGTGCATGACAGGGCTGCAAGGTGAGAGCCTATGCTCCCCGTAAAAAAGTATTAAAATCTTGTTGAATCTTGTACACAGAAGCCAGTTCTGCCAGAATTCATTTCCTCCAGACCAATGTGTAGTTACTACTGTTACTACTGTTTTATGTTGTAATGTATGTGACCTTGCCCTGTAGGTTGGCAGTCCTTCTGCTCTTGCAGACCCTGAAATTCAGCAGCAGCTGCGAGAGGCAGCAAAGCATTATGGGAAAACCCTCTATATACCTAGTGGAGCATTGTGGGGAGCTCAAGACATCCAGAGGTTAAATGACAGTGAAAGTCTTAAGGTGAAGAAATGAAGGATGGGAAGATATGTATCTGCAGAGAAATGTAAAAAGCAACTGCAAGTGTAAGTGGCAGTGGTGGCCTAGCGGTAAGGAAAGAGACCCGTAATCAAAAAGCCCAAACCACCAAGCATTGAGGTCCCCTTGAGCAAGGTAACGTCCCCACACACTGCTCACTACAGGTGATGGTTAAAAGCAGAAGACACATTTTTCACTTTCACTTCACTTTCAAGTTAACTGAGCTCTCAGAAAAATGGAAACCATTTGCGCTCCAAAACGTGCAACATTGGCTACCAGTGGAATTAATAATTTGGGTGTTTTTGTGAATTTTTCAGTTTTCAATTATTTTTTAAATGTTATTATATGCAGAGAGGGCTTGTCTTTTGTCAACATAGTAAGACACACAAAAATGTATAATATTGTAACGTAAAAAAAAGTTAAATGTGTACCATTGCTTCTAAATGAAAAGTTTCTAGTATCATGTTCTTACAAAGGAGAACAGTCAAAGATTCCTGGTCATAATTGGTTTTTGTCTTAAAGGCGTTGACCATCCGCATGTCCAAACACCCGTCCTGTTTTCGCCTGACTAAAAATCTGCTTCCTGACTGGACTGAAGGGGAGGGCCGGCGCCTCCTTTTCAGTGGTTCTGTGGCTGAACTTTGTCCACTGGCCCCCAACAACGTGAACAGTATGGCAGCAGCCGCCATTGCTGGGGCAATGCTGGGGTTCAATGGGGTCCGAGGAGAAATTGTGTCAGACACAGCGTGAGTTTTTTTTCCAACTTTTTAACTATGTTTTCTTTTCAAGAATAAGAAATGATGATGATGTAAATATTTCTTTCCAAGACTGAAGGATTATCATGTGGTGGAAGTGGAAGTGACCGGCACTGACGGATTCTGTGTGAAGACCACCCGGAGGAATCCATCCCAGCTTGGAGCTGTGACAGGCAGCGCAACCTACACCTCCTTCTGGAGCAGCTTACTGGGTGCGTGTTTACCCGTGTCATGCATGAACTCTGCACTGCATCTGCACTGCCTCACCCTTCCCCTCTTTTTCAGTTTGCAGGGGTCATGGAGGCCGAGTTTACTTGTGCTGACAATACTGGATTTTGATGTTTTAGTGCTATAATTCTACATTGTTACAAAGCATTTAGGTCAGATGATGTACTGTTATTGTTCAAAAATTTTAAATAGTTAATACAGGATAAAACAGCTAATACAGGATTTATTTCACCTTGATTTTATTCACCAGGATGTTTGTCTGTGTAAATGTGTGCAATCAATCTGAAACACAAAACCTTTCAGCACCTTTAGAAAAGCATGGATTCAGGAGGTCTATTCTGTTACAGCATCCCTGCAAACCTGAATCCTTCCAAGGCACTTATTGTTTAATAAGAAAATTGGTTTGGTCTTACTAAAGTCATGTCTGGTATGCTAAAGCGCACACACACACACACAGAATCTACACAAAGCTTTTTTAAAGGCCTGTTCTGAACGTTTTGGAGGTAGCCGTTATGGCTGGCTAAGAATAAACAGTGAATAAAAGAGAATTGATTACAGTGAACATTGGTGTCATTTTCATTCTAAATAGTCATAATTAAATTATGTTATACAGGTAGTTAAGATAACAGAACATGAACCAATATTCACATTATTTCCCAGGGTTGGTGCCTGACACAGCTGACATGGGTTCAAATGTTCGCTCGTCTAGTTCATACAAGCCAGATGGAAATACAGCATGCTTTAGTTAACTTCCATCATTTCCTTTCTGAAATAACCAGGTTATCACATTATTCACAGTGCTGGGTGTGGAGTGTGTTAAATGGCCGATGCATCATTGTGGTTAGGCATGTGTGCATGTGTTTGGTTTTCATACCATTATTTCGATGGTCATATTCACAGACAACTAAATATAATAGGTATTGCATAATATTTCAAATGGAGAGTTCTCTGTGGGAGCTTCTGAGATACAGTACAAAAAGCCTTTAGTGAGCTCTCTGAGCCCAATCACAAATTCCACATCATTTAGCTTGAAATCTGGATAAAGGTTACAGGATGTCAGCATGTGTGATTATGAATTCTCATCCCATTTGAGCGGAATGCAGGACACCTGTATGACAATAAAACACTAAGATTATGCTCTTCTTAAAAAATAAGAATAAACTAGCATGAGACCACAAAGTGGCATGGGACTAGGCTCAAAGGTGTTTGTGACCTTGTATATATTTTTTGCACTACTATAAACAATTTGAACAGGAAGTGTAATGGCTGTACTGATTTAATATATGGCTCCAGCTACGGAACACTAAGGACATCTTAGTTTTTCTCAGGAACGCTGTTTTGTAATCTGTAAGTGGAGGAATATGGCTGACGAATGTTGAGTCGGTCTTTCTCAGCCTCCAGGTCTTCGTCATAGCGCTCCTCTTCGTCATCGTCCTCTGCCTCACTGTGGTGGGGGGAGGAGTGTAAAGAATGGGCAGGGGAGGGTGGAACTGAGGCAGGGCGTGGGTAACGGAAACCCTGCGTCTGTACGGAAGACAAAACGTCAGTCAAGCAGGTAACACACAAAACACACATGGGTATTAAGATGACTGCTGACAAACTTACAGAGGTCGGATCCTGAAGTTCATAGCAGTATGTGTCAGGGAAGGCTTTGGCAAGAGCCATGTGGCGTGCGGATATGTAATACTGTAAGAAGAGAGCAATAGTTATTTTCCAGGCATTAAATGTTTATGTTGTTATACCATCACACTACAAAAAGATATGTATCTTCCTGAGTAATGCTAGAGTTGAATTCCACACACACTGCATGGTAAGGGCAGCCAAGCTGTAAATGTAAGTCTACTGGCCTCTAAATATAGTCACAAAAACACAGACAAGATGTAAAATAAAAAGTGACATAATACAGTGCTCAAAGGGGCAGTGATGGCCTAGCAGTTAAGGAAGCGGCCCTGTAATCAGAAGGTTGCTGGTTCGAAGCACCGTCCCCACACACTGCTCCCCGGGCGCCTGTCATGGCTGTCCACTGCTCACTCAGGGTGATGGGTTAATGCAGAGGACAAATTTTACTGTGTGCACCATGTGGTGTGCTGTGCTGCTGTTAATCACATGTGACAATCACTTCACTTAACTTTCAAGAAAACAGGAAATAGATGGGAACAGATTTTACACCTAAGAAAAGGTAAGTACACTGCAAATGACTACACAGTACAGGTTCTGGAGTCACTAACTGGTCCAGATATATATTCAGTGAACTGTACTTTTTCCTGATCAATGCTGATATGTTACAAAACCAGGGATAAAATAGTCTGACCCTCCCAAGGTATCTCCAGTCCAGCAGATCACTCAGTCGCTCTGTCCTGTTTCTCTGGATTATCCTCTGCCTGCGACTCTGCTGGCAGAACTGGAACAGAAAGGAGGTGAGCTGGTTACAGGACTCGTCCACGCCACGGTACCTCCGATCCAAAATATAGATTCCTGGAAAAGAGAGAAGGTGAAATGTATGGATTTGAATCTGCAAAGCTACTAATATGTTCAGGTGTCTGATTCTTTTACCATAGGCAGAAGGGTCAGCAATATGCTCCTCCATGAAACACCCAAACCCAGAAAGATTAGTGGAGACAGAAGGAATGCCCATCACAGTGCACTCAGCTGAGAGAAAAAGATCAATAACATGTTACTTAGATGCTAATATAGGTTTCAGCATATGTATTTGTGTGTATGTAATGCTCTGTGCAACACCTGGTGTGTATCCCCAGGGCTCATAGTAGGAGGGGAATACACCAAGGTGGCATCCTCTCACAAATTCCTCATAGTCCATTGGCAGCAAGGGGGATGTGGAGGACAGAAACTCTGGGTGAAAGATCACCTGCTCGAGTGGGATATTTAGGGTTGTGAAATTTGATTTATAATAATAAAAAATTAAAGTGGAACAAATGTGTCAGAATCACACACCTTGACTCTGTCAGAAGAGCTGTTAAACAAGCCAATACGGCGAATGCAGGTTAATATAGGGTCACTGCTGTCCTCCAGCATGTTGTGGGTGCAGATAGGCGGCTGGCACTGCCGCTGAGTAGCAAATATGGCTCTCTTGATGATGGTAAAATCCTCCTTATCCAGCATCTTACTGACATCTGGCAGCTGCCCTCTGCGATGGTGGAACACATCCACACATTCAGTCATGTTAACAGAGTAGGGCAGGCTCATACACCTAAAGTAACACATTGTAATGGAGTATAACGCCATCAATACACTACTCACATCAGTAGTGATTCATAGAGTTTTTTGCCAAACCGTTCTTTCACAGTCTGTGCAGTGTCCCTGAAATAAGACCGTAGAGGTGAAATAAAAAAAAAAATAAAAAAAACTTTCAGATGATATCATTTGCAAGCAGTGGATGTAAAAATGTACATACCCCTGTTAAAATTACATCTTTTTCTCATTCATTTTGTAGTAAAATTTGTACTCTTTCTGAGCCGAGACAAAAGGACACTAACCATGCCCTCCAACGTGCCTGTTGGTATGCTAGGGATTTTTTTTTTATAATGCCACAGTCTCCACAGAAATGGAGAACATGTTTTCTCTCATCTCAAACACTGATAAGCCTCAAGTCTCCCAGTAAATAACTTCCCTGTAAGGCCACCACCCACGCTCTGTGACGATTTTCAGAAATTTCTCCTCTTAGGTCATACGGCAATTTGATCTAAAGCAGGGGTCGGCAACCTACAGCTCCTTCATCCTTACACTGTGGCTGCCTGTGGTTTTTGAAAAATAAATATCAATTTTTTTTTATTCATTGTTTTTAATTGTAGTTTGAAATTTAAAGATTATTATGATTGTTTAAATGCAATGTGTTTAATTATTTGTCTCTCAAATTATGCATGTCACAATATATGTGCCGTATAAGTGTATATGCCAGTCACCCCCACAAGAGCTGTTAATCTGTTTGTTCAATTAAAGTAGTGTTTCAAAATCTGACGCCTCTTGGGGTGAGTCAACAGTTGTTTGCAATATTTTGTTTAATGATTTGCTTATGTTAACTTTAAATTGATAAGTTGTGTAAAGTTAGCACAGCATAGCACAGTTTGGTTGACCAGAGCTCATATTTTCCTGGACAGGTTTTTCACTTGTAAGGGTCAATAAACATTCGATGTCATCGGCTTCAACACTTGTATTCATGCTAGTAAAAAAAAAAAAAAAAAACATAATTCTGGCAGGAATACTATTGATAGTCAATAGTTGTTGCAGTAATAAATGCAAGTACAAGTACTTTTACAGGGTGATTTTAGTTACATTTTCAGTTTAGTATCTGGAACCTGCTGTTTTATCTCACAGATTCATTAGCTGCCATTTATGTCTAAAGTTTTAGAGTTTTTGAAAGTAGTTTTTAAAAAATGTCAATCTTGAAAAGATGTAGTCTAGTTATAAATCGCACAGTAAAGAAACTTGTCTTCTGTGAGTTACAAATGATCTCCGGCTGACTGTTGATTGCTTTTCATTTGATTTGTACAGGTTATAGCTGCCATTTTAACAGGAATGGGATCACTTTTATGTCTACTAATGTTTATGGCAAACACTCATATGATGATGGTCAGTCATTTAAGCATATTTACCAGAGCTGTTTCCGGACTGCCTGGCCTTTTAGCGTTTCCACATTAAAGTTGTTGGTCCGGGCGGGCATGATGAAGAATGCAATTACTGTAACTTCACTGTGGTTTACCTAATGACATGACAAACACATGCAGCAAACTGCAAAAAACAACTTCAAATCTAAAAAACTAATTCACCATCCTTGTTATTCTATACTATATTTTTGATAAAATGTTCAGTTAGTACAGTTCAGTGGACTTCTGTTATTTATTCTTCTTCAATGGTTTTGTTATGAAGATGAAGAATTAGGGATGGTTTGATATTATTAATCATTTTACAATCACAGTATTATTTTCCATACAATTTTAACAGAATGAGATGCACACAAATTATGACTGAAAACTTTATTTATATAAACAGCTAAATATCATTATTATTTAATCTGGTCCCAGAACAGCACACCAAAAGACTTCACTGTTGTAATGGCAGCAAAAGGCAGTGTGACAAAGTATTTACTCAGAGGGGCTAAATACTAAAAAGCAGACCACACATGGTTGTAACTAAAATCCATTTTGTCTCACCCGCAGAAGATAGTTGAGTCTGGCAAGAGCTTCCAGAAATAAATCAGCGCCTTTATTGGAGAATTCATAGCGTCCAGCAATGAAGAAGAATACAGATTTATCCAGATTAAAATCCAAGTTTCTGAAGAAATCAAAACACACATTATTAGTCAAGAGAACATGGAAGGCATGTGCATACATGTTAATTTGCTAACTTGTGTCCTATTGGTTCTGACCCATAGAAGTGGCCTCTGATGAACTCCTGAATTCGGGCTTTACTTTGGGCATGCAGGTTCTGAAATTCATGCATAGCTGAAAATTTCTTCACATTCAATCCATTAGGAGTCACAACATCTGCAAGTAAAGAAATATTGATATATTTACTACAAAAGTTTCAGTAAGGCAAAGATTGTGTCAAATCTGTTTGTAAAACAATTACTTCAATTCATAAATCACAAAAATACACATATAATGGCCAGTCACAATGGAATGAGGGCACATCTGTGTGAATGCTCACCTGGCTTCCTTTTCAGCAAATGCTCTGCCTCGATTGCTGTGATCTTGGAGACAGTGGTGAAAACATGGGCACAGCGGGCAGCTGCTCGCTCCAGACAGTATCTGTGATAAATCTGGCGATCACCCGCCTCCTTGTCAACGTTAAACTAACCCATGATGACAAAAAAAAAAATATTAAAAAATATCACAACACAACAATGTAAACTCACACAATCACACACACCTACCTCAGCCAGGTTATTGTAAAAGTCAACATTTCCAGCACACAAGTAGCGTCCAAGCAGAGTGGCATGAGTGGTGAAAATGGTGGCTACCGGCAGCTGTCTCTGTCGACACAGTACCAGCCCCAAACCAGCCAACCACTCGTGAAAATGGGCTACAATGTGGGGTGGACTATCGCACTGAGCTGCAAACTGTAACACATAGGGTGGTGTTAGCAGAGAAAACTTAGATAAATGTCATGAAGGGTCATGAATTTACAGCACAAAAACTCACCTCTCCTAAAAGCCATGCAGTTAGAAAACCAAAGAGGACGGCATCGTTCGCTTCCCTGTCAAACCAGGGGACTCCGATGCTAAAGTTCTCCCAAAGTTCACTCTTCCATCGGTCCAGACTCCAGGCTGTGAATCCAACATCAATCAGAACCACGTATGGACTGCCTTCGATCAGCCAGCGCCCAAAATACACCTAGAATGTGAAACAGATCATATGGGTCATATATATGAAGGTGAGTTTACTTCTCTGACTCATCCCACCATCTCTTAAAATACAAAGAAGACATGCAATGTATGTCCTCTTAGTGCTTCTATAGTGATTGAAATGCAGAGATGTGTGGTTATCATTTTAAACTGCCTCAATTAAATCAAGTTCAAGTTCATGTTGAGCTTTATAATTTTTTTTCAGCTACATACATGTTAAACGTTACATACTGAAACAAAACCACATTTCTCCTGAACCAGGTGCTACATGTAACATATAAACAAAGTTATGTTAAAAAAAATGTTGATCTTAGTCAAGTTTACTTCCATAGACGATGACAAGGCTCTTCTGTGTTGTGTTCAGATATAGCCTGTACCAGAAGTGAACCCTCTTGTTAAGACCTTCATACAAGCTCTAAAGCTGGTAATTTCCTGTCCAACCAAGATACTGAACCAATATCTATTCATGCAATCTATTCATATCTTCAACAGTTTAAACTAGTTCTATTTAAATTAAAGGGAAGCATCTAGGAACGAGCTAGTTCTTTAGGAGCAAAGATAAGAAAATCTGCCAAAAAAGGTGCAACAAAATTATTACAATTTTTACAACGTGGTAAAGAGATATATACATATATCTGTGTGTATATGTGTGTGTGTGATATATATATATATATATAATTTATTTGAAATGAAATAATAGGGGGTAGTAGTAGCCTGGTAGGTAACCGGTGGACTTTCCCTTTCCCTGTAACTGATTGAAAGACGCTCTGAATAAGGCACATGCCATATATGTAAGTGGAAATTTCTTTCTGAAATATGAAAGGTCTTCACTGAAAACAACATCTGGATGGGAGCATATAAGCAGCCTTTCCAGGTGTGCAAGCTGCCAACTTCATAGGCATTAAAAAAACATCAGTGATACAGGCTTTGTAACCAAGGTCTGATTTGTCTGACCACCGTTTTCCACTTTGTTTCAATTCATTTTAAATGAGCTTTGAACAAGGCAAGGTTATTATAGTTAACGAAAACGAACGATAAAACTAAAACTAGAATTGAAAAAGCATTTTTGTTAACTGAAATAAAGAGTTAAAAAAAACGAAAAAAATAACTGAAACTGTTTTGTGTGTATACAAAACGAACTTAAACGAACTAATATTATAGCAAAAATGTCCTTCGTTTTCATCTTTGTAATAAGCCTTTTGGGTTGAATTAAAATCTATTTACTTCACGCTGCCAGTTTTAAGCCAGGTTTTTGACCATTATGGTAGCACATGGTCTGTGACGTCACGTGTCCATAGTCTGTCCGTGACGCCGGCTAGCGTGATGGCTGCAGCGAAAGTCAGAAGAAAGCGGACGAAAGTCCTATTTGGGATTTCTTTGATTATGACAGTGGCAAAAATAAAAGTAAGTGCCTTGTTGTAGAAGCAGGTGATACAATATGTGGAATATTTCTCAAGGGGAAAAACCCCACGAATCTGAAAGTCCATTTGAAAAGCTCACACAAAAAGGCGAACCAAGAGTACCTGGACAAGCCAGCCTCTCGCCCGCCCTCTCCCGAAAGAGAAGCGGTAGCCAGGCCAGGTAACATGGGAAAGGAACGTGGTACTACAGCATCCATAATGGACCAAGTAGCTGCTGGCTAGTAAATACGCAGGAACACCACAAATGAGAAGAAGCATTGGAAAATATGTTTATTAAGACTGGAATGTCTACACGACTGTGTGACTCGATTACCTTCAAAAAGTTCACCACGTCACTCGAACCAAATATTCAAAACACCCGGAGCTGCAAGAGTCAATAACCTTATCGGAGCTAAGATGGATAAGGCTATTCTGGTGATTTTGATTCATGCACCTGACAAATATCCTAATTTACAAAAAAATTACTAAAACTAACACTGTAACTAATAAAACTAAACTAAAACTAAGCAATTTCAAAATATCAAAACTAATAAAAACTAGTAAATCTGCCTCTAAAAACTAATTAAAACTAACTGAATTTGAAAAAAAAAAATCTAAACGAAATAAAAACAAACTAATGAAAAATCCAAAACTATTATAACTGTGGAACAAGGAAGGCCGTGGCACTTCTGGCTCATAAGAACGAAAAGAGAGGCCTTTCACTTCTAACTTCTATGGGTGGTAGTAGCCTAGTGGATAAAACACTCGCCTGCGAACCAGAAGACCCAGGTTCAAATCCCACTTACTACCATTGTGTCCCTGAGCAAGACACTTAACCATAAATTGCTCCAGGGAGACTGTCCCTGTAACTACTGATTGTAAGTCGCTCTGGATAAAGTCGTCTAATAAATGCTGTAAATGTAAATGTAACTGCACTCTGTGAAAATAAGTCCTTTTGGGGATTCCAACTATGAAATGTACATAAACAAACCATGCAGGTGGTTAAATAATCCAGACATGCTATTACACACACACACACACACACACACACACACACACACACACACACACACAAATATAACACAACAACATAAGAAACATGCAGCCACATGTCTGAATTTGAAGATGCACTGCATGGTGAATAGTGTTCACAGACAGTGGTTTCTGGAAGTGTTCCTGGGCCCAAATCCTGCCTGAGTACCACCTGACAGCCCAAAGATCACTAACATCCAATACTGGTTTTTGTCTTAATGCCTTGGCACAGATTTCACCAAATTCTCTGTAACTTTTGATGATCTAATGTACTGTCGTTGCAGTTTTTGCAGCTTGGTAAAACACCGTCCATCTTTACTTCTGAGAGACTCACCAACTTGCTGTTCTGCCCAGTCAAGTTACTGATCTGTTGTGAATTAAACTGCTTAGCTGCAAAATATTCCTCCAGTTGGGTCCCCAACTTTTTTTTTTTTTTTTTTTAAAAGACATGTTGCTGTTAAAAAATCTCATACATTCACAAATGCCCATAAAAACTTTCATTTAATGCCATTGACTTTCTCTGTTTGCTTAGGCAAAATGAGGATTACAATTGGGATTAAGGTAATTTAGGATGAACTGGACACTGTGTGTTCCAGACTGTTATGTTCGTCATGGTACGGAGTTGTATCAGTGCTACTGACAAACACAACATTAAGGTCAAAAGGTGAATAGAGATTGGTGGTGGAAGTAACAATATACGTCTCATGTTACACCCAATGTCAAAAATGACTAAGAGAAAAATCATGTGCATTTTTCTCCCACCGAGAGCTTGCCCAACACTGAACAGGCAAAACCACCTGCAGGAACACCTCTGGGTTAAAGACACCAAATAACAAACCGCTCATAAACTGTTATAACATTTAGTACATTTTGCACAATACATGCTGTAGGAGGGAATAATAATTAAGGGGAATAATTAATAGTAATAAGGGACTGGACAAGGAAACAGGAAACAGCAGGAGAAGTTTTTTTTTACCTCTCTCGACAAGATTAAAATTTACGAAGCTGTTTCTGAGAGTGATTTTCAAGTGGACAGGGTGAGAGAATCTTCAGGCAATGTCAAGCTAAACAGGACTCTGTACATGTTACAGGCTTAAAAATGGAAACATTGAAAATTTGATAAAACACACTGAGCTAAATATCTGCCATTCCGGTTGTTGCATAGGCACTTTATGCATATAGTTCATTTATATACGTAGATGTTTATTGTTTTGCAACACCAGTACCGTGTGAGAAGCACAAGAATTTCACTCACATGCTCTATACCGTGTATTTGTGTGATATGATCATAAAAGTGAATTTAATTTTAATCACAATAGTTTACGTAGGCTCGTTAAGCCATGTAAGACAGTAAAATAGAGGAGCAACGATTTTTAACACACCATATATTTGGTGAAAAATATCAGTAATATTTTTACTGAAGGACAGGTTTAAGGTGTAATAGCTGCCAGTACGGAAGCAGGTGAAGGAGAAGACCGATTGTAGCTACAGATTGTAAGTCGATCTGGATAAGGGCATCTGATAAATGCTTTAAATGCACGATTAGGTGAGTTTTTTTTTACATCCAATCACCGAGTAACTGCAATGCTTTGCATGTTTTCAGGCCATGATGGCCGGTGGAGATAATGTTTTAGGGGAGGGTGACAAATTCTATGGGCGGAAAAAGCATGATAAATGGGAGGTCACCTTTCCCCTTATGACAACATAAAGGGACAAATTCCAGATCCAACTGCCACTCTCTACAGCAAAGCAGAATGGCCAAAGCACTCTTTACACCTATCATCATCCCTAACCACTGCAGAACCATAGAGGCTAGGGAAACTCATATTAAATGTTACAACTTTCACCCACTTTCATGGGACCTATAAGGGTTTGTTTGTATGAGGAATGAGAAACAAATAAACTCGAAACACTTAATAAATTGGTGTTTTCTGTCTCTAAATATCTCTGACAAAGCTGATCAGCTGAAATTAATATATATATTTCTCCCATTAACATTACAGCAAGTAACTCAGCAGCCCTATCCTCTCATAGACACACACCGGACAGGAGAATCTACTCACATAACAAAGATAGACAGCTGTGTGTGTGTGTGTGTGTGAGAGAGAGACTCTGAAATCACCTCTAACCTTTAAAAAGACATACCAGGGAGATTATAGAAAGTGCAGCACACAAACACACATACTTCTCAGAATTCAGGGTTAGGGTTTCAACAGAGTTCATGGCAAAAGGAGGGTCTCTCAGTATGTCTACCCAAAGTGATAATTGTTAAAAAAAAATATGTATAACTTACTAAGCATCTGAAATTAATGGTGAGTTTTTTTGAGTTTTCCATTTGTACCTTGCAGCCACTGGCATTCATCTTATCAATGGTCCTCCTAAGGGCAGGATTGCAGGGCTCAATGAGTTCCACCTGAGTTCTCACACTGGACTCCATGTAGGGTCCAACCAGGAAGTAATTATCCCCCCATTCTTCACAGGTCAAGCGAGCCTTTGTCTGGATCACTGTGTAAATCCCCCCAACTTCAAATGTCCGAGAAGGGGGTGGCATGAAAATAAAAAACACAGAGATTTTACAACATTTACCACCACTAGCACTGCACCACACACCCAAAGCAGTACAGAAACATGCACAAACCTTTGTTGGCCACCTCCCAGGCTATTTCAAACAGTACGGCATCCTCTAGATCAAAGTCCTCCTCCCAGTCCTCCAGGCCGGACAGAGAAGTTACTGACAGACTACGAGCCAGAGGCATTCTGGGAAAGATAATCCAGTCAGAGAAACAATGTCACTATGGCCAAAAACAGAATGAGACCTTCATAACATTCACTGTGAGTGTGTATTTTTAGGATGGCATTAGTCTTACTCTCATATTGCATTATCACCGCAACCAGGGAACACAGCGCGCGCGCGCGCGCGCACACACACACACACACACACACACACACACACGTCATTACATATCTGTCCAAATCACAGAGGGTTGATCCAGTCTACCCTTCATACAAACAGCAATAAAGCTTACACAACACAAACACACGATATTATGAACACAGTCAGTCAGTCAGTAAGCACATGATTTACATCGTTGTTGACTGGTCTACAGATGTAAGAAACACGGTAGGTTCCGCTCGTCCTCCCACCCAGACACCCCTGTTCACTCGCACCATGACATGGTAGTCTGCCCTTTAAAGCCCCCTCCCTGAAGAGGCGTCCGTGGGCTCCGGAAAACACACCGACTCACCCCGAAGATACGTCCTCCGCCACAGACACTCAACGTTAGCAGACGCCAGTCAGTCAGTGAAGAAAAAGAAGAAGAAGAAGCAGAAAAAACGGGTGCGTGGAGGCGGGGATAAGACCTACGCCAGGATCCCGTGGATTGGAGCGTTTACGTGGCTAAATGGGCGTGGTCTATTGGACGCCACGCCCATTTATCAACCTTCAAGTGTGGGGAAGACTCTGCCTACTGAGAAGAAGAGCGAGGTGATTGGTGGGTTTTTTTAACGCCCGGAGATAAAAATGGCCGAACATATCGTGTTTTTTTATGCAGAGACGGCGCCATAGACTCGATGGACCTAGACATCTGTCTGTCTGAACACCTGTACAGAAGAAAGTGTGATAGCTTGCTAGGATTTTGGTCATTACCTTTTTTGGTTGTCTTGTAATGGACACCGTTGTTGTAGGAGCTTTTCACCTCACTTCAAGTTCAGAAATGTAGAATCCAGACCAAGATTTGTTTGAACATTTAGTCCATGATACATCTCGTTTGGTTGTTTGTATGAAACTTAATCTTGTTTTGTATTTGCACTGGATTTTATTTTGTTGAAGTACACAGGAAATTCACAGTTACAAGTTCAGACAGCTTCATAGTTGGAGGACCTATATTACAGCTATGCCATTCATGACTTCATGCTTGTAAAGGTGGAACTAAGATAAGAATCAGTGGAACATTGATGTCACCACATAAATCATAAAATAAATGACATATTTCATATAATGCAGTGGAGCAAAAAGTACGCCATTTGATTTGTGGTAAATTTAAAGTAAAAATTTCTCCAAATGAAACTACAGCTGCATGAAAAAGCTACTTAGGTACACTAGCGAATTACATTTACTTGATTACTTTCCACCTCTGCCTGTTTGTAAGGAATGTTTTCAGTCAGGTCAGAAACCAGGTCCAACGGGAGACTTTTATTATGACATCGTGTCTTACGCTTAACCCGGAAGTACAAGAATCACAGCGTGATGACGACGGACATGTTCAATACACGGAACTGGCGGGAAATTCTGTCAGGGGACATACGGGAACGCCAGGAGACCCAAGTAATCAAAGCTAAACATCTGTACGTATTTAAGTAAGTATTTACCCCTTTTATACTTTAACATGATCCTACATTAGCCACAAAGCTCAGGAGCTTTTAATGCAGCCTCCCGCCATCCTCTGTGCACAGTGTGTTTTTACACACAGCTCACGCTGCTACCGCCAGGGTTGCACCAAATGCAACCAAAACTCATTTACGCAAATCAGTTTAAAACCTGTTTAGTTCAGGCATCTTCAGCTCCATCTGCGCCGAATTTGCCACCTGATCACAGGACTATTACAAACGAGAGCAGTCATAATTATGAATTTATTTCGGCAATTGTGTAACAATCTTCAGCGGTCCGGATGTGGCCCATCCCATATTTATCACCCCGCTCCCTTTATCATGGTCCGAACAATAAAGTTCATTACAGACTTCCTATTAAGTTTATAACAGTAAAGTTGTATAATGCCTGTTTTAGGTATAAGAAATGGATGTGAAACGGCGGAATAGTGGTGCTCCCACCAGTGGGACCTCTCAGCCTAAACGAGGGAAAGTAGGCGTAGAGTGGGAGGATAGTCCCTCCGTCTTTGAAGAGGAGCTGGCGCTCTTTGATGATATGGACATGGAGGCTGAATCTGGGGAGGGACAGGCAGGACATGATGTCATACCAGTGGGTGAGTGCAGATCAGAATGATCCTGTCCACAACTAGTTTACATTGAAATGATTGTAATGTAATTCTATTCTCTCTTTCACCTCTCACCTTTGACCTTGCAATAGGTGACTTATTTTCAGCTGATCTGAATCCTCGCTGGCCACGCCCACCAGCTCCCACATTAAATCACTACAGCCATGCCCTGGTATTCCAGCAAATCGATCTGGACTATTACCTGGGTAAGTGCATGTAATACTATTCATGTTAATGTTACCAGGGATGCATGCAGATTTGGTGTGAAGTTGTAGACACCCTCTTTTTCTATGAACAGGTTCTGCAGTTGCTGGAATGCCTGGCCAGAGCCAGGGAAAGGTCCCGATAATTCGGATGTTTGGGGTAACCGATAATGGGAACAGTGTGTGTTGCCACATTCATGGATTTGCCCCCTACTTTTATGTTCCGGCTCCCAATGGTAAATCTACTGTGCTTTACATCTTATGAGTTGTCGTTGTTTTTTTTTTTTAATTATGGTCTCACCGGCAATAATTTAGTTGGTAGAAAATGAGTAATGTAAAAAATGGCATTGTTATCGTTCCATCTGCAAGGCAAAGGTCCAAGTTGCTGTCTGCTCTCTGAACAAATACCCCATTAACCTTGGAATTCTGTCATAAGTGCCAATAGACATCATCAAATGCACTTGGATCTGTTTGACTGGGGGAAACTCTGGTGAAGCATGCACTCTCAGCTGCTGGAATTTCAATCATGCTCTCTATTTATCAGTTCCCCCACGCCCGGGTAAATGTCGGTGACCGAGATAAATGAGATGGTGTACCAAACATTACTGCTTTTAAAAGCGTGCATGTGTGCATTTAAATGACTACTAGCATTATATAGGACTTTTACAAGGTGAGCACAGACTTAACGGCAACAGTATTTCTGCTGAATGTAGCAAATCAAACCGTCCACACAGAGACCTTGTATTTGGGGAAAAAAAGTCATGTGACAATGTAGAGAATTTATGGGATTTTTTTGGGACCTCTACTTGATTATGCTTATTTGCTTACATGCTTAGGTTTTACTCAAGACTACCTTGCTGACTTCCAAAAGGAATTGAACGCAGTGGTGCTAAAAGACATGCGCTCAAATAAAGACAACTTGTCTGTCACCGTGCTGGCTGTCGACATAAAGCGCAAAGAGAGTGAGTCTGCCTGCCTATCTGTTTCTCTTACTTTTAGCTGATTTCCTTTTGTAACTTTTGGACTTATTTTTCCAGGTATGTATGGTTATCATGGTCAAAGTTCTCAGGACTTCCTGCGCATTACCATGGCCATGCCACGTTTAATTGCCCCAGCAAAGCGTTTGCTGGAGCAGGGCTTCAAGTTTGCCAAGTTCCCCACTCAGTGCTATGCTGCCTTCGAGGCCAATATTGACTTTGAGATCAGGTTTGGCTTTTGTTTTGTCTTTATAGGGCTATGGCTTATGTGAATGCTGATGTGTTTGTGTGATGTGACAAGGTTTGTGATCCTGGTTTTAGGTTCATGGTTGACTGTGATGTGGTTGGCTGCTGCTGGATTGAACTTCCCAAAGGGAAGTACCGAGTCAGAGAAGAAAGGGCTGCTGGATTTGCAGACTCTCAGTACCCAGGAAAGGTATACAAACTCCTTACATGGATTGGGCATGTTTCAATTCATCAATGCACCCTTTTGGCATTATATTTGAAGGCCGAATGCATCACAGTTCTCTGATTCACAATTATTAATTCAGGCTGATTTAAGATTCAATATATGTAGTCTTGGCACAAATACTGGTTTTCACACTTTGTTGCTTCAGTATTTTTTTATTTTTCGATCATTCCGTCATTTGTTTCAGTAGTGTATTGAAGTATAATTACAAGCATTTTATAACTTTCAATGGCTTTTATTGACCATTCCATCAAGTTTATGCAAAGAGTTGCAGTGTTTTCAAAACCTCTGCAATTCGCCCTGGCATGCTGTCAATCAACTTCTGGGCCAAATCCTGACTAATGGTGACCTATTCGTTCATAATCAGTGCGTAGAGTTTTTGTTTGTCCATCTGCCTCTTGAGGATTGAACACAAGTTCTCAATTGGATTAAGGTCCGGGGAGTTTCCTGGCCATAGACCCAAAATTTCAATGTTTTGTTACCTGAGCCACTTCGTTATCACTTTGGCCTGATGGCACGGTACTCTGTCATGCTGGAAAAGGCATTGTTTTTCCACCAAACCGTTCTTGGATGGTTGGGAGAAGTTGCAGTTGGAGGATGTTTTGGTATCATGTTTTATTCATAGCTGTGTTCTTGGGCAAATTTGTGATTGAACTCAATCCCTTGGATGAGAAGCAGCTCCACACATGAATGGTCTCAGGATGCTTTACTGTTTGCATGAGACAGGACTGATGGTAGCGCTCCCCTTTTCTTCTCCGGGCAATCAATCATGGACAAACAATCGGACAGGGGCGTCATCAGAGCAAGCTCTGCACTGGTGGCACCCACAAGTTAATGGTTAATTTAGGTGCAATCTTCATTATCCTTGCCTGTGAAGGCACAATTGCTTTGGTGGTAGGGCTGAAATTCAATGGAAATTTTTTGGGGGGGGATTTAAGTTCATTTTCATGGCAAAGAGGGAATTTCATCTGATCACTTTTCATAACATTCTGGAGTATATGCAAATTGCTATAATAAAAACGGAAGCAGCAAACTTTGAAAACAAGTATTTGTGTCATTCTCAAAAGGACACAAATAGACTGGAAACTGTAGACCAAACAATCTGCTGTCCGGATTGACACAAACCAAAACACAAATCATTCATTGATAGGAAGCCACTGGTTGTAACCTTAACCGTACATACTGTTAACATGACCACCATTTCCCGCTCTTTCAGGTGTCCTTGTGTCAGTATGAGGTGGATGTTTCATGGACTGATCTGATTAGTCACCCAGCGGAGGGAGAGTGGCAGAGAATCGCACCGCTCCGAGTACTGAGCTTTGATATAGAGTGTGCTGGTAGAAAAGGTACGTAAATGAGATATCAACAGATGTGGTGGCCAAAATGATGTTGCTCTGTCAGGGTTTCCCCAGTCCCCTTGAACCAGGGGTGTACCAAATATTAACATTACATCTAAAGAAAAGTACTGTGACATTACTATTGAGGATCTGCTCTGTTGCTCCTAAAGAGAATTTTTTTTTGTGTTTGATCATAACACGTGTCTGCTGATTTATATAGGACAGGGCTTCTGTTTACATATGCTCAGTAGCTAATGTTGAATTAATTCTATGCTTATGAATTCCTAGGAGTTTTCCCTGAGGCTGATGTGGACCCTGTAATCCAGATTGCCTCTATGGTGCAGCGTCAGGGCGAGAATGAGCCTTTCATCCGCACAGTCTTCACCCTGCAGAGCTGTGCCAGCATAGTTGGTTCCCAGATCCTCTGTTTCACACAGGAGGCTAAAATGTTACAGGTTTATAAATCATTATACGTTTAATAATGTTTCAGATTTGTCATGTGTTTAAAACCAATTATAGTATCAAAGTCATGCTGTCAGTTCACATCTGAAATCAAAGGATTTTAAATTAATCAGGATCGAAAACGAAATGGATTACAACTAGTAACCATTCAAAATTTGCTGTGAAGAAGACAAAGGTCAGTCATTCAGTAGACAACCTCAATGTTTGGTTACAAATGTTTAGTTTGAACTGAGATTCTAAAGTAAACCATTTCCATATGTATAATTATTGTACATTTTGGATGCACAACAAAAATGTAACATGTTATTAATAGCCAATTAAATTGCACCACTTCCCCACATTGAGCCACCATATCTGTAACCTATTAACAGCTCCAGGGGTATGAACACTGAATTTTTTTTATTTTATTATTTAAGTTCATTATTTAATCATATAATTCTTCTCCCCACCCCCCAGAGTTGGGCAGAGTTTTTGAGAACAGTAGATCCTGACATCATCACTGGCTACAACATACAAAATTTTGACCTACCATACCTTCTCACGAGATCCAGTGCTCTCAAGGTACTATCTACATTCTTTGTTTTATTTGACATAAGGCCGTGTGTGTGTGTGTGTGTCTATATATATATATATGTGTGTGTGTGTGTGTGTGTGTGTGTGTGTGTGTGTGTGTGTGTGTGTGTGTGTATATATATATTTATATATAAAGCCTTTCCAGCATTTTTTTTTTTTTTGTGTATGTTCTCCACTCTGGGTTAACTGTTGATTAGGTGAATTTGTTCCCCTACCTGGGGCGAGTCAGAGGCATTAAGTCTGTCTTGAAAGATTCAAGCTTCCAGAGCAAACAGATGGGACGCAGAGAAAATAAAACAGTCAACATGGAGGGCAGAGTACAATTTGACCTCTTACAGGTAAGTCAAGTGCACACATTGACTTAAACTTTAGGTTTGGTATGTATTTGTCTGATTTCTCCAGCAATGATTCCATTGTAGGTGCTGCTGCGAGACTATAAACTGCGTTCATATACACTTAACGCTGTGAGCTTCCATTTCCTGCAAGAACAGAAGGAGGATGTACAGCACTCAATAATCACTGACCTACAGGTACACCTCTGGATAAAGAAATCTTTTATGTTATGCCTTAAAGCATCTTTTTTCTTTTTACAACAATGAACAGTATAAAATGTATTGGGTCTTACATTGATCACCTGAACTTTTCTAGACCTTTTTCCATTGAGAATGCCTTATTCATGTAAATTCAGGCCAAAACTATTAAACAGTCTTGATTTCTCCATGAAAATGGATTTCTGCTTTAATAACAAGTGCTTGTTGTTTTGGAAACAATATCTAACATCCGTAGATCCTTAACAAGTCCTAAATTAGATTTTTGAGAATTAAGGCCTTAAATATTTAAAATTACTAGTAATCCTTAAAACCAGTGTTGAAGGTCTTAAATATCCTGCACACCAAATAAATGTATTCACTGGGAACCAGTAAATAATTTGCCGAATTTATAATATGTCTTTTGCTCTTTTGTGTATGAGATTAGAATTAGTGAAACAGCCTATTGAGCTATTCAACGGATTCTGCACTCACCGACAGGTGTGTTTTGAGAGTGGGAGTTCTCCTTAAAATTACTGAATCAGAAATAGCTTAGTGAAGAGGGAAAAGTATGTTCCTAATTTTTAATCAAATGAGACAAGCCTTATATCTACAGTAATCCACTGGTTACAGCGTGGTGCAATTGCAATGTCGGCTGATGCAATTTCAGTCCATGTAATAAATTATAGTTTATTACATGGATTATGTCGTTCTCTCGAAGTTTACAAACTGACTAAACTGAGCCTGGCTGCTTGGTTTCACTCCAGTCTGTTAACCGTTCCTGCCGTGTTCCGGACTGTAGACAGGGTATTATGGGTAGAGCTGTAAATCAATTTCTATCATTTTAATTTGATTAAACATGCCTGGTAAATGATCGGTCAGCAAACACAAACTTCCGGTCAATAGAACTTATGCTTGTAAATTAATGTATTAAATGATTTTGATGAAATATTAATTTGATTTGGAAATCTCTGCCACCTTCGTCAGGTGATGGTGACTGCATATAACACATATATGAAATGAACTCACATCTCACAACATCTCAGTTCTTGCTCCATTTTTTTTTCACCGTTCAAACCCAGCCATCTAACAATCAATTTGTCTGTTGACAGTAATTTACAGAATCTTAGCATATGCCCTAATCCAGAGCCACTTAGAATCAATATCTCAAATCTTTATGCTTGTTTTTTTTTTCTTTCGCACACCAGCTTCATATGTTAACTTTTTGCCTATTTACTGTATAACTATAATTTCTCTGCACTAGAATGGGAATGAACAGACTCGCCGGAGGCTGGCAGTGTACTGTCTGAAGGATGCATACCTGCCTCTGCGGCTGCTGCAGAAACTCATGTGTGTGATTAACTACATGGAGATGGCCAGGGTCACTGGGGTACCTCTCACGTATCTCCTGTCTCGAGGACAACAGATCAAAGTTGTGTCCCAGCTCCTGAGACAGGTGTGTCTTCACATTGCAAATATTTGTTAAAATGACACGTCAGCCAAATTGTAATTATGTTCTCATAATTATTATTTTTTTCTATGTTTGCTTCATGTGTTGTAGGCTATGAAGCAGGACCTAGTGATGCCGGTAGTGAAAACAGAAGGAGGGGACGATTACACTGGAGCCACAGTCATAGAGCCTGAAAAGGGGTGCGTGTGTGCTGAGCGAGCTATTTATTTATTTATAGTGTTATATTGAATTGCTTTTCATTTTTGTTCTGTCTATGGGTGGGTGGGTAGGTATTACAATGTACCCATAGCCACACTGGATTTCTCTTCTTTGTATCCATCCATCATGATGGCTCACAACCTATGTTACACCACATTACTGCAGAAAGGTCAAGTGGACAAACTAGGGTTAGTTTTCTCATATATGCATTTGGTCTTTGACTATTTGTGGTTAGCTTTGGCTTAGTGGTTTGATATTTACCAGTCAGAATAATGTGTGTGTGTGTGTGTGTGTGTGTTAGTCTCTCTTCAGAGGACTTTATTAAGACTCCCACAGGGGATATGTTTGTCAAGAGCTCTGTGAGGAAAGGCCTCCTGCCGGAGATCCTGGAGAATCTTCTGAGTGCCAGGAAGCGGTGAGATGCATATACAAATTGAGCTAACTTGAGAATACTGGTATTAATAATAACACTGCTCAAAAAATAAATGGAACACTTAAACAACACTATGTAACTCCAAGTCAGTCACACTGCTGTGAAGTGAAATCAAATTGGACCAGTAATCAGAAGGTTGCCGGTTCGAGCAAAGCACAGTCCCCACACTGCTCCCCGGGTGCCTTTATGGTTGCCCACTGCTCACTAAGGATGATGGGTTAAAAGCAGAGGACACATTTCATTGTGCTGTGCTTCCCAATGAAAATGTCTTCCACTTTCAAATGGAATAGAAAACAGGTGGAAATTATAGGAAATTGTAAGACATCCCCAATAAAGGCGTGGTTCTGCATGTGGCAGAGTGTCTCGGGTAGTGCAGCTCCAGGAAGACACATCAATGCGAGCTGTGGCAAGCAGGTTAATTTCATCTGTCAGTGTATTGTCCAAAGCATCAGGAGATATGCAGGAGGCCATAGGAGAGCTACAACCCACCAGCAGGACCACTAACTCCACCTTTGTGCAAGTAGGAACAAAAGGATCAAAATGACCTCCAGAAACAGACTCAATGAGGGTGGTATGAGTGCCTGATGACCACCAGTGCTTAGAGCCCAACATCATGCAGCATGTTTGGCATTTGCCAGAGAACACAAAGATTGGCAAATTTGCCACTGCCCCCCTGTGCACTTCACAGATGAAAGCAGGCTCACACTGAGCACATGTGACAGACATCTGGAGACACCGCTGAGAACGTTCTGCTGCCTGCAACATCCTCCAGTATTACCGATTTGGCAGTGGGTCAGTAATGGTGTACGGTGGCATTTCTTTTGAGGGGCCACACAGCCCTCCATGTGCTTGCCAGAGGTAGCCTGATTGCCATCAGGTACTAGATGCTAGACCTCATGTGGCTTGGGTGTGTCAGCAGTTCCTTCAATGCAATGGACTGGTCTGCCAGTTTCCCAGACCTGAATCCAATTGAGCATATCAGGGACATCACTTCAGGCTCCATCCACCATGACTGTCCAGGCAGATGCATTAGTCCAGGTCTGGGAGGAGATATGTCAGGAGTCACCTCATCAGAAGAATGCCCAGGCGTTGTAGGGAGTTCATACACCCTCATACACCCTCACCCTACTGAGCCTCATTATGACTTGTTGAGATCAACGTTGGATCAGCCTGTTGTGTGTTTTTCCACTTTAATTTAGATTTTGACTCCAAATCCAGACCTCCATCGAATTCCACCAATTTTTTTTTTTTTCTGTGTGTGTGTGTGTGTGTGTGTGGTTTTGTCCGCACATTCAACTATGTAAGAAGTATTTAATAAGAATTCAGATGCAGGATTTTTGTGGTCCCTTTATTTTTTTTGAGCAGTGTATTTCTGAGCAAGTTTCAGTCTAACAGAAACATGTATTTATATGTTGTGTTAGGGCAAAGGCAGAGTTAAAAAAAGAGACAGACACATTTAAGAAACAGGTTCTGGATGGAAGGCAGCTCGCTTTAAAGATCAGTGCCAACTCCGTGTACGGCTTTACCGGAGCACAGGTTGGCAAACTGCCCTGCCTGGAGATTTCACAGGTCTGTGTGTCCTTTAGCTTCGACCTTAACCCAGCTTTGCAAAAGAGAACTAACTGTAGTAACATGTGTCTTCAGAGTGTCACTGGCTTTGGCCGGCAAATGATTGAAAAGACCAAGCAGCTGGTGGAATCAAAGTACACAGTCACTGGTGGTTATCAAGCTGATGCCAAGGTATGAAATGCATCTTGTGCATCTAATTCTGTTTGAGACGCAAATAGTTTTGTGTCTGTAAGTATCGGTTTCATGCAAATTGTTTGTCTCATTTGTAGGTAATTTATGGTGACACTGACTCTGTGATGGTGAAACTGGGTGTCGCTACAGTGCAGGATGCCATGGCTTTAGGGAGAGAAGCTGCTGAGTGGGTCTCATCACACTTCGTCCCACCAATCAAACTGGAATTTGAGAAGGTATATAAAAGATAATTTCTAGGAAAAATAGCCTGGATTACCCCTGTAAGTAGAGCATCAGACTTTTAATCTGAGGGTCCAGGGTTCTTGTCCCTGTCCAGGCGAGTACAGCTGCTTGCATAAATTTGCACATCTTTAAACTTGTAAGGACCAAACAGTGGAATCCAACTCTGGAGTGAACAGTGGATATCAGGGATTGTTCTGACCTTGTGTTAATTGCTAGCAATGTTTTTTAACTCGTCTGGTGTTAAGTAGTTTATGTATGGAATAGTCTTTTAAATCTGCTTTAAAGATAACATATTAGTGCTGCATTGTCAAGGCAGAAAGTGGACAGTACAAGATAAGAGCAGCAAAAAATAGTATAAAGACTATGCAGACCGTACAATATATGTTCTAATGTTGTATTTTTAATTAGCTTGTAACCTTTTATTTTAATGCATCATTTGGGGTGTACTAGGAGAAGTCATCCTTGATCTTTTGTTTTTACGATCACCAAAACCGAAAAGTTTAACTTGAGGTGTTTCATTGCAGCTTGTTTCCAATTATGAGCAAAATTAGTTGTACAAAATGTTTTACATTGTTAACATTGCCACAGTGAATACATGCTGCAATCAAAACCACTGTTGTTCATCTTCATTGTTCTGTTCGGGGTTTGTTCTCTCAGGTGTATTGCCCATACCTGCTGATCAATAAGAAGCGCTACGCAGGTCTGTATTTCTCCTCCACTGCAGAGAAGCATGATAAGATGGACTGTAAAGGTATTGAGACTGTTCGCCGAGACAACTGCCCCCTGGTGGCCAACCTCATCAATACCTGCCTGCAGAACATTCTTATTGATAGGTGAAGATACACAAACGCACGCACACTCTACACCACTAATACATACATCAGGCTTCCCCTGCATGTTAAACACGCCCAATTGTGGAGTGGTTTTCCAGTGATAACCAGTTTAACAAAAGATATAATGTGGTCCTGAAAACAAGTATAAAAAGCTGTTGAGTGGTTAGGAATGTTTATGGGCCAATATTGAAAATATTGTTTGGTGGAAGGCAACCCTGTGTGCGTGTCTAAACACTACCTTTACCTGTAGAATGTTGTAATATATGGGTGCATGCATATCTAAATCTGAGTGCATGTTTGTGTTGCAGGGACCCTGACGGGGCAGTGGCTCATGCTAAAGAGGTGATCTCAGACCTGCTGTGCAACAGGATAGACATCAGCCAATTGGTCATCACGAAGGAGCTGACGCGCACGGCGCAGGAGTATGCTGGCAAACAGGCCCATGTAGAGCTGGCCGAGAGGTGACGTATAACCCGCTTGATCTGCACAGACACACAGCTGCAAGCTGTAAATACTTTATTTTTAAGAATGTTCCATGTATTGTGTAGGTAACATAATCTGTGTTGTAGAATGCGAAAGCGTGACCCAGGCAGTGCTCCAAACTTGGGTGACCGCGTTCCATATGTCATCATCAAAGCAGCAAAAGGTGTTGCAGCTTACATGAAGTCTGAGGTTGGCCCTTTCTCTTACTGTGTGTTTTGTGTTTTAGAAGTGAAATGGTGTATGCATTGCCTAGCTAACCTGAATTAACGTGTGTGTGTGTGATCATCAGGACCCTATCTATGTGCTTGAGAACAACATCCCCATTGACACTCAGTACTATTTGGAGCAGCAGCTTTCCAAACCACTGTTGAGGATCTTTGAGCCCATCCTAGGGGAGAGTAAAGCTGAGAGTGTCCTGCTGAGTAGGTCCCTTACACCCTTGTCTTTTATTATGGAATCTCGAGCCGCCAAGGTGCCACTGAGCAAAGCACCGTCCCCACAAACTGCTCCCCAGGCGCTTGTCATGGCTACCCACTGCTCAGTTAAGGGTGATTGGTTAAAAGGAGAGGACACATTTCGTTGTGCGCACCGTGTGCTGTGCTGCAGTGTTTCATAATGACAGTTACTTCACTTTCACTTTAATGTATGTCTAATCAAGGTCTTACATGCTGATCTAGCAGTGGATGACACTGCTAGATCAGCACTTTTTATGGCCAGAGTCTCTTTACCCCCTCCTGTCTCTGCAGTATTTTTTTTTAAAAATTGGACGGTGGCTCTTTGGTGGATTGGGATTGAACAGGCAACCTTCTGATTACAGGGCCTCTTCCTTAACATCTAGGATCAGTTTTATGCAAGAACTACCAAAATCTAATGAATGCCTCTGTACAGGGCCATGAGTAATCTCAATTTCTTTGTGTGTATGTTTATATGCATATCACACAGATATATTTAGATACATAACTGTGAGATCATTTAGCCTCTGGTAGATGTGTTAAATGTAGTGATATGTGTCTATGTTACTTATTTGTGTAGCTACTCTGTGGTTCAAATATTGAACGGTTCTCTTTCTCAGAGGGGGAACACACTCGCTGTAAAACGGTGTTGACCTCTAAGGTTGGTGGGCTCATGGCATTTGCACAGAAGAGGAGCACCTGCATTGGCTGCCGGGCTGTGCTGAAAACTGACAGTGAGTGTGTACTCTGTAATGTTGAACATCGGATATTTTGGGGAGTGTGTGTGTCTCAATCTACTGATCTTCTCACAGTGGCCGTATGTGATTTCTGCAAAAAGAAGGAATCTGAACTCTATCAGAAAGAGGTATATGTGTATGTATGTGAGGAATGCTGGCTGATTATTATAGAGATGTATTTTTTACCATTTAACTGGGAGTGGTGTAATTGTGTGCAGATATCTTACTTGGCCTCCCTAGAGGAGCATTTCTCTCGCCTTTGGACTCAGTGCCAAAGATGCCAAGGCTCCTTGCACGAAGATGTGCTGTGTACCAGGTGCTGTGTATACACTTATACATACACACATTCACAGAACACGTACAGTTTACAGGTAGTACTGAGGATATGTCATCTTAACTGTCATTCACAGATGCTAATTTTAAGAGTTATCAACTGTTTAACAGATTCATAAATATGACCTGTTTTGGTGTTTGACAGATTTTTTTTTGTACATTTTAATCAAAAGTTACTTTTATCATTTTGAGACACTGCATGCTTAGCAGATGATGGGACAAAATAAGGGTGGAAATCAATGCCAAAAGGGAACCGAGAACATAAGGCTGGGTGGGTCACAATCAATAGAACAGTGATAGAAGTCATTCCATATGTCATTCCATACAGCAACATGAAAAGCCAATCATAATGAGAATCTGTGGAATAGTTATGCACACAGCACCATGTGTGCTAATGCTTTGTAGCCCCAGGTGAGCTTTAAAGGAGATATGATGTTGAAACCAAAACCTGAAAATGACTTTGTAATAAGTAATGAAACTGTAAAAGCCAGTTCAATATTTAAAAACATTTTTCCCCCGGTCACCTAGGGGAGTACTAAGCCTTATGCTAAACATTAGACTTTTTAGGCAGTGGTGGTCATGTAGGTAAGGAATGTGTATAGAAGGTTGTGGGTTGAATACCGAACCACGACAGTGCCACTGAGGTCCCCTTATGCAAGGTAAAGAGCATTGTGAGGGGACTGTACCTTGCTTTCATGACTGCTCACTAAGGTTAAAAGCAGAGAACACATTTTATTGAGTCACTGTGTGCAGTGCTGCAGTGTTTCACAATGAGAATCACTTCACTTTAAATACTTAAATTGAAGCTTTTTTTTTTTTTTTTTTTTAATGTTACCTATGTTTACACATTGACATTTTTAGTGATTTTATTAATTCTCATTTCTCAATGTGTTTTCAGTCGAGACTGTCCTATATTTTACATGAGGAAGAAAGTCCAGAAAGACCTTGATGATCAAGAGAAACTGATCTCTCGCTTTGGCTGGTGAAATTTGAAGAACTGAATGCCATTTCTGCTTTTGCTCTCCTTTTCACATGAGAAGGGAGCAGTAAAATGTATTTACTTAGACATTCTCATTTTGAATACAAAATCCATAAAATTTTTCACAAAACTGATTCACATGGTTTCTTCTCTCATTTCAGGTTTGTGCTGTATGTGTGGTGCAGTATTGACACTGGTTTGTCAGGATATAGTCTTGGGACAAGTGTTTTTACTGATGTAGCAGGCTGTACAAAAAGTACCATGATGATAATAATTTAAGCCGACCTTCATTTATCCCCATAAATACACAAGGCTGGATGGTTTAAGGAATACGCCCTTTTGTTAGTGGTTTTTATTTATATTACTGTGTGGGTCAAGACATGGTGTGAGAGTGACTCATTAAATGGTTTGTGAGGTCATGGAGTCATACTGTTTCAATTGAAAGCCAATCTACACAGCGCAACACCTTGCAGTTTTCTCCAGCCACAACTGTGGACAAACATTAAGGCTAGTCCATATTTGATTGCACTTATAATATCACAGAATTCATATGCAAATAGAAAATTCATTTATTGTGGAAAATTAGGTATATACACAAAATGTTTAAGTATGTGCAATGCGATTACCTTCACTAATATGTAATTCAATTGATTTGTGTCATTAGTGAAGGGTGGGATCTGAAAACATTTTGTGATGTAACTATTAGAATAGATCAGTTTTTCAGTGTTATATGCAATGGGAATGAACGAGTTTGATATTGGTCCACTTCCCCTCAAGTTCATTTATTTGCCTCTCACATCCTGCGAGTTGTGTGAAGATGAAATTAGGATTCCGCAAGTGCCATGAAATCAAGTAGAATACAATTTGATTATCAATGTGAATTGGTATCTCTTCCCCTGGTGGCATCTGGGTTTTTGTCCATCCCTTCATATAAGGCCATTTCAGTAGAAATGTACAGTGTACACCATCTCTGTAAGGAATGCTAATACTTTTTACATTTTAAACAGTGTGGTGGTGTGTCTTTTTTTTTTTTTTTTTATTATCTTAAATTTAACCAGTTTAAAAAAATGCAGTGCTTTGGTCACAGAGAGCTTTCTCTTTTTTTACATTAGTTACTAATAACTTCAAATAACTTTATATTGAGGTATTCCTTCAGCCCTCAGGCCTTTTAAGCATCTCTTAGTCAAAGAAATCAGCACTATAGTAATAATTTTTCCTTATCATCAATCACTGCCATTCTCCTGTATATCAGCTTTTTTTTTTTAAATAGAAGTATTTTACATGGTGTCCTTCAGCCTGTTACAGAAAGGCAAATTATCAATGCACCCCCTGCTTTGGAGCTGCCAAAAGTGCTGATTGAAGAAATGATCCTAAAGTGTCTGAGCTCACACACTTTCTGGAGATGATTGGTCAGGGTCACGCAGACATACACAACCCCATTCCATAAAAGTGGCTCATGGTACCAATAATTCTAACCTGGGGTAGGCTTTAAGCTGAGAAGGTGTTGATGTACTTGGAGCTGCTATGCTGTCAGCAGGTTATAGGCTGGAGAAGTGTACAATCCAGTCTCCCATGTGCATTATTTTTAACCCAGCCAGAGTTGTGTAGTATAGGGAGGCACATAATCCTTATCAGGGCAAAAACATCAAATTCATTCCATAAAACAAAATATTCATATTTGCTATCAAAACATTTTGTGTGAAATGATTAGTCTAAAAACAGGCATGAAATATAGAGCTGAACTGTGATGACAAAGAGCCTTCAATTTTAATGAAATTGGGCAACATACAAACAGACTTTCTCATGTCCATGTGCATGTCTACATCAAACACATTTGATATCAGTGAGAACAGAAATTTGTGGCTTATGCACATTATGCAGTATAATGGGGTCTTTATGTAAAACAATAGTCTATGTATAATTTTATAAGATTTTGTATGGTGAGTGTATATGTGGGCCAGTGCTAGAGTAAAGTGCAACGCCGCTGTGTATTTTTCTTGCTCTTCTTGTTGCTGCGATTTGTTTCCTTGTATTTCCGGATCTCACGTACAAGGGAATAAAAGGCCTCTTCTACACCCTGAGAAAGGAACAAACATGTCAAAGTTACACAAACAACGTTGTAACAGAATCTGTGTATGTAACACATTACCTGTCTTGTTTTGGCAGACGTCTCGACAAATGGGATTCCATAACTGCGAGCGAGCTCCTGCGCCTGTCGGCTCTCCACAGTCCGGGAGGCTAGATCACTCTTATTCCCCACCAGCACCATGGGAACACTCTCACTGTCCTTCACGCGGTTTATCTGCTCCCTAAAATAACATAAAAGTACCGCAAATTATCGAAAATATTGTGAGATTTGTGAGAAAGAAAAAGAGCGTCAGAGAACATTTTTTGCATTGAAAAAATGACACTTTTATATATGTCTATAACATAATTCACATTATGTTATAATTTGTATGTATATTGAGAGTGTTTATATCAGCCAATATGCCTCCCAAACAGCACCATGGAAACCACAAAATGGAGCGTGCACACACCCAGTGGAGCAATATTTTGAGATTGCCGTTAAATGTCATCAGATCATCCATATCTAATTAAGTAGAGAAATCTTAATTCTCAGTGTGAGCAGACATGCTCTGAATAAATGAAGGGTAGGTGGACAGAAAGAATGATGAACACACACATCCAGCACTCTCCTTGTTTAAAATTAACATACATTGATCACCCATAATATTAACACCACCTAATATTGAGTAGGTCCCCTTTTGCTACCAAGACTGCCGGGACCTGTTGACTCATCGACTCTATTAAACCTGTGAAGGTATACTATGGTATCTGGCACCAAGCAGTAAGAAACAGACCTGTAAGTTGCAAGGTTGTGCCTCCATGGATTGTATAGCATGATATAGATGGTATTGTAAGATAATTGCCAATGCCTATATACATGTGCTTGCGGGTATGGCCTGGTTTCCACTAGACACCATAGGTAAGGGGACAAGGGACAGTTTAGCCAGGTAATGATCCCTTGTGTACATGCCTTGGGACAATGGGAGGAAACCTGTGCCAACATAGAGAGAGCATGCAAACTCCCAAACCTGAAGGCGTGAGGCCACGTCACCCACCGCTGTGTCACTGTATAGCCTGTAAACTTTTTTCGTGTTGATTAAAAAGATTGTCTTCCATAGCTCTAATCATTAGCTTGAAATCATTAGAAGCATTTAAAATTAATGTAATACAGGAGTGTGTGTGTGTGTGTGAGTGAGAAAAAGAGAGAGACTTTGAACCTGTATAGGTGAACATCTTCAAATGATTTGGTGTTGTTGATGGCAAAGACACAGAGGAAGCCCTCTCCTGTACGCATGTACTGATCTCTCATAGCGCTGTACTCCTCCTGACCTGCTGTGTCCAGTATGTCCAGAAGACAAGTCTCCCCATCAATCACCACCTGCTTCCTGTACGAGTCCTGCGTCCATGCACACAGGCACAGTAGCATTGAATTAGTGACTTTTCCAGATAAAAAGAGCGCTTCAGTGATTTGATCACGAACACACACATACCTCAATAGTGGGATCATATTCATCAACAAAGTGGTTCTGGATAAGTTGAATAGTCAGAGCACTTTTCCCCACACCTCCAGCCCCAACTACCACCAGTTTATACTCCGTCATCCTAAACAGAGAGATATGGAATGACTTCTGTTAAGCAAAAATAAAAACCCCATCCCTGTGATTATAAACTTGCCCCTGGAAGAGAAAGCACGCTTCCATTAAAATCTGAAACAAACCAATGATACAGATGTAAAAAAAATACCATTATAATGATTTTTGATTTGTTGAAATTGTGTTTTGGTAAAAACCCAACATTTTCACAAAAATATATTTTAGGTATGAAAGAGGTCAGCCATGTCCTGAGCCACCCTGCCTCATGTATAAGGAGGGAATAAAGCCCTGGTGAGCTTCATGAAATGTTACTTAATCAGGCATGTCTCCGTAGGTCAATATTGTCAATATAGAACAAATGAAAAACAAATTAAAACAGCTGCTCACTACAACTTTGGGGGGGGGGGGGGGGGGGGGGGGGGGGGAACAGAACATTTGAGCAACTCTGTAAGAACTTTTTTATATTAGCAATATATTTTTTCATGAACAAAATTAAATACTTTAAAATATCTTAATTCACAGATTCTTATTCTTTGAATACTCTCTGGTCCCATGTAAGTTTAAAAGTCAAACATTTTAAAAAGTCAGCTGTTATTTCACTTATACAAAAGCTTACAAAAATCTGTTGAAACTGTAAACGGACAATATTATGGTATTTTTTTCCTGAATAAACTAAATCAAGCTTTTTCATTTGTACAGCCAATTGAACGTTCTTCAGTTAAACACTTCATGCTTTATGTTAGAACAATTTACATTGTTATACATAAAAATGCTACTTAAAAATATATTTTCACAACAAAATAGAAGAATAAATATAAAATCCTCCAAAATAAGTTTGTGCACCTATCTATATAAATGATTCATAAAGTTAAGGTTATGTGGAAATGATACTGTTGAAAATGGCATGACACTGTTTAATACATCTGGCTTTAATTGTGGGTCATGTGTTAACACTGAACGGGGTTCAAATAAATCCACAACATCAAGCAGATATTCACACTATATAATATTCATTTCCAAACTAATCCCGTCTCTGGCGATCACTTTTACCTTCGGACGTTTACAGCCGGAGATTTTCCGGGAATGAAGACGAATCTGCCACCGCGACTCTGGAGCTAGTCCGGGAACCACATAGCCTGACCGCAAAAATGCACAATCTCACAGATTTAACACTTGATCTTCCCCTCTCGTGGGTGTCGGGGTGCTCCAGGCTCGGCGCGGGATTTGGTAGAACACCTTAATAACTTAAGAAATGCCGCAGGAAACTACAAAAAAAAACGAGCGGAATCTGGCTTCCTTCTCCGAAGCTCGGAGATTCATTGTGGGTGAAAGTGGGCGGGACTTCTTGTCTCCAACAGCCAATCACAAGCCGGTTTGCGCTGGTCGTTTCGATTTGACTGGATAAGAGATGACAGACGTTGTGGATGTGCTATGAGCGCTCACAATGTTTTACTAATTCCCGTTGATTCCCCGTCTTGGACGAGAGAGTAACCAACGAGGACGAAGCGCCGGTGTGGGGACCGAGTCCAGCGAAATCTGGCATGTTCACGACCCTCCAAACACAACTTCTTTCTGGCTCGCATGGTCGCAAGCTTCTGACGTCATGACTTGGCCATTACTCGGGGAGAAGTGGGGTTTTAGGAGCGCTTTCTCTCTCGGTTGCAGCGTTTTGATGCTGTTTTCACGTCTTTACCACGAGATGTCGTGTTTACTGCATCCTCGACTCCTGAAGCTGTAACTCGCTGACAGATGGAGGGCGGATTATCACGGTGATTTTAGGCAAAGATTAACAGCAGATGTACTCAGTGGGAAGAGAGCACCAATTGAGACAGAACGAGAAGCATAGAAAGATGCCCTTTTGTAGTGGGGATATCTTTTATGTTAGTATTTGTATAGTTTTAAATATGGCTATGTGTGTATATATGCACACACAACTGAGCGTATGTTGTATTAGTTCTTAATGTTGCTGTTGAAATGGGAAAACTTGATAAGTGACGACAGGATCTCTGATGGAGCAGCATCTCCTGATATGCTGTGTCCAAGGACGTCTGATCTGATCTCACAGATAAGCGACTGCAGTTCATCTGTGAGATCAGAGCAGTGTGGATGCCCATGCTCACCCCTGTTCCCCACCTAACCAGCTCCTACAGCGGCCACATACATATCAGAACCGAACCGTGGAGGATTGGAACTAGCTTCTCTGATTAACTTTCACACATACAAACTAGCTAAATAATTGTGGCAGTATAGTAGTGGTTTCATTCAGCAGAGTTTGTACAGGAAAGGTTTGGGTATTTTTAAAAATAAATAATAATAATTCCAACATATGTATGTCTGTAAGGGGTGTAAAAGTCATATTTTACAGTGATCTCTCCTTTGATACTCACAACTATTACAACTATTAAAAAAATGCTCAACATGGATAGGTCCCTGAATACTTGCTAACAGATTAATGTCCTTTGCAAGAGTTATGCTCGCAAGACTCTTACTCTACAAGATTCTAAGCAGGTATACAGCTTTTGCTACAGAACTCCTTTGCTTTAGAACAGCTTTCCTGCTAATGCTTATATATAATTAGGGCTAAATACATCTTTTTATCCTCATATACTATGATGATTATTTCACCTTGGCTGTCTTACATAGACCTCTGTGGCAATTGTTGTAATCATCATGAGCTACCACCAAGGTGGCCCAGCATGACATGTACAAGAGGTTCATTTAAATGACATTGACTTACAACCAGTAGTTACAGGGACAGTCTCCTTGAAACAACTCAGGGTTAAGTATCTAGGGACACAATGTTAGTAAGTGAGGTTTAAATTAAATACCAGCCCTGCCGTGACACCTACTGCAGTTATTGCCATGACATCTGATTGCAGTTATTGTAGCTTAAGCTGTCGCAACCTAAGGTGCGTACATTTTGAATTTGATTTGAACATCATAAACAATTAATTTGAACAAATGTTTGTTTATTCATTATATTAATTAATAAGCAAAAATAGAGGAACTGAAACTGGGGCAAATACTTTTTAACAGCACTCTAATGTGAAACATTTAAAGAAAAAAAAACATATTTACAAATGAACTTTTGTAAAGTTTTATTAAAGGGATCTTTCACATATGCATTTATTGTTTGACACTTTATAATTGGTTTAATATTTTCTCTTTTACACTTCACATGTAAGCAAATTCAATGATATCAAATGAAGAGCACATTGTGAAACAAACAGGAAATATTAACATAAACAACAATGAAATATTAAGAGGTTAGAGTGGGGTTAAGATGTGAATGTTATACAAATAGCATAAATGTCTCTATCCCTCTGTCTTGACGCCAAACCAGGATCTACACACAGCTGAATTTTAATAATTGTGCATTAACTGCATTCTCATTGGCTGGAAGCACTAATCTGGAAATTACAGAGAATACAGGGATGTATCAAATAATAATAGAGGCAGTTAAATGGTCTGATTGTTAGTCTATTTAGAAATGTGGATCTGTGTTGATTTAAATGTTACATTATTGGAAGATTATAATATTGCAGCAGTGATTCAAGGAAGGCATATAGAGATAAGATGTAAGGTTTTATCGCAGTTTAGCTGTGCATTATTTTGTATAATCTGAACTGTCTTAATGTATTTGTAGTGTTTATTCAAAACGCCATACCATTGTATGATAAATCACTCCACCTTTTGCTTTCATTCAAAAGCAATAAATTCCTATATTCCTATATGCCTGTGCTGTTGGTTTCCCCTCAGACAACTCAGGTAAGGATACCATTTTTACACCAGAAACCATTTGTTTGTTTCTATGGACAAACACACACACACACACACACACACTTTGTATCAAACTGAAATTGCAGCTCAGGTTTCCTGACTTTAACCTTTAAGGATGCTTTAATGATGAGGCTAGCCCTCTTCAGACTGCAGAGGGGGAATAATGTGCCTTATTGTGCTGAGACATATCTCAAACAAGCACACAACCACACATGCATGCTTATCAACAAAGAATGTTTGATTGGAACATACCAATGTCTTTTATATTCTCATTTCTGTTAATAACCTATTTTGGCAGACAGCCTTTAAAATCTTGAAATATATACAGTTATTAGAGCACCATCAAAGTAGAAACACATACATGCGCCCAACACACACCTCAACATCACAGGGCCGTGGTCCTCCAATATTATTAACCGGCCATCTTTGTGCTACAGTCACACAAAATTTCAACTTCATAAGACACAGGTCAGCTGAAAATGGATTAAAACTTTAGGAATTTTTTTATCAGGAGTTACACATTCTAAAATCCCCACAGAAAAAAAAACACAATAGCTCAATCATTTTATGGTTCCTCTGTTTAATTTATTCTGTACTCCTCCCCTTTTAGACATCTGTCGATTGGCTCTTCACTCTTATCCTATGTGAACTCTCTCTCTTTTTCTCCTCCATACAGGTACTGATTTGTCCCTGGGGGCTGGACTAGCTTTTCTGATTTATCGAAGTCTGAAACCCAGCCCCCTCCTGTCCCACCCCCATTAGAACCAATCTTTGGTTGGCTCATTGCACCATACTGCCCACCCCCACCAGTGCGGTACAGCTCCTCTGTCTCATTGGCCAGTTCATCTTCCCCTAGAATTCCACATTTCTCCTCACTTGTGTCCTCTGCGTCCGCCCATGGCTGCTTCTCTCCTGAAGCAAAGATTCCTGGAAAAACACAAAGTTGTCATATGGACTGGGCATAAATAAAACTTTTATTGCACCTCTGAACACTTTCATAGTAGACAGATTCCCATAGATATGCACATCAATATGTGTATATTTCACACAATTTTTATAAATAAGTCCTAAAAGGATTTTACTTTTAAACAAAAACACATTTGTTGAGGTGCAGCACATCTTTTTTGCTCCAAATAATTTTTTCCACCTTTTTCCATTGCAAAACAGACCGAAACAATGCGAAGGCAAAGTATGATAACTATTATGTATGTTTACTGAGTGAGGACCACATTCAGTAATGTTGAATGGTCACTGGTTTTCTGATTCCTTTTTTTGTATTGTATCCATGCTATATGACTCGCTACCCAGAATCTTTCCTGATTTCCATCATGTCTGTTTCACAGTTGTCATGTTTGTCACCCAACAGATTATACTTCTGCCCTTTATTTGTACCATTGAGTGCTGTGACATCACATAAAACGTTTTAACTATGCATTTGTAATCATTGTGTTTGAATTTGACCAGACACTTGGCTGGGTCCTTGTCAGTAGAGAAGCTTCCTCACAACAATGCTAGCCTTTCATTGACTTGATAATGTAATAAACTTAAACTTAATGAAATAAAAGCAGGCACAAAAATATGTATTAAACATACCATAAAAGATGACCCCACCATAGTGGACCAGAGAGGCAATGAGAAATACATACTGCCACTCCTCACGAGTCTAACATAAGGTAAAGAGAATAGAAAAGAGTCATTTATGAACATTACAACAACATATTGTACTTGGTTTACAGATAAAGAGCCTGTACCCAAAACTAACCTTATGTTTGGTCATGGCACCCACTATTAATGGGCACACCATGCCTGATAAAGTACCAACTCCATTTGAAATACCCATGAGAATACTGGCATATCGTGGGGCAATATCCAAGTGATTCACATTAAACCCCTGAAAAAAAAGAAATTGAGAAGGTAAAAGGTGTGTAATATTTGCTTTGAACAGACTACATTTATTTAAGCATGTGTGAAAACAAAATTTTAATATACAGTGGGTTCGGAAAGCATTCAGACCCCCTTAAAGTTTTCATTCTTTGTTATATTGCAGCCATTTGCTAATATCCTTTTAAAAATCCGTTTAAAATGAAGTTAATTTTTTCCTCATTAATGTACACACAGCACTCCATATTGACAGAAAAACACAGAATTGTTGACATTTTTGCAGATTTATTAACAAAGAAAAACTGAAATATCACATGAGTATTCAGACCTTACAGCTCAAAATGCATGTCAGAGCAAATGATTGTGAGGTCATAGGAACTCCCCAAAGAGCTCAGGATTGTGGCAAGGCACAGATCACAGAACCTTTTGTAATAAAGGTTCCTAAGAGCACAGTGGCCTCCATAATCCTTAAATGGAAGATGACCAGAACCCTTCCTAGAGCTGGCCGTTTGGCTAAATCAAGCTATCGGGGGAGAAGAGCCTTGGTGAGAGAGATAAAGAAGAACCCAAAGATCACTGTGGATGAGCTGCATGACACATGAATGCCTGCATGGAGTTTGCTAAAAAAAAAAACCTGAAGGACTCCAAGATAATATCTGATGAGACCAAGATGGAACTTTTTTGCCTTAATTCTAAGCGGTATGTCTGGAGAAATCCACTGCTCATCACCTGTCCAATAGTCCCAACAGTGAAGCATGGTGGTGGCAGCATCATGGTCTCTGGATGTTTTGCAGCTGCAGGGACAGGATGACTGGTTGCAATTGTGGAAAAATGAATGTGGCAGAGTACAGTAGATCCTGCATAAAAACCTTTTCCAGAGTGCTCAGGACATCAGACTGGGCCAAAGGTTTACCTTCCAACAAGACAATGACCCTAAGCACACAGCTAAAATAATGAAGCATTGGCTTCACAACAACTCAGTGATTGTTCTTGAATGGCCCAGCCAGAGCCCAGACTTAAACCCAATTGGGCATCTTTGGAGAGACCTAAAAATGGCTGTCCACCAACGTTTACCATCCAACCTGCCAGAACTGGAGAGGATATGCAAGACGGAATGCACAGGATCCCCAAATCCAAATGTGAATAACTTGTTGCATCTTACCCAAAAAGACTGTATTAGATCAAAAGGATACTAAATACTAAGCAAAGGGTCTGAATACTTAGGACCATGTGATATTTCAGTTTTTCTTTGTTAATAAATCTGCAAAAAATGTCAACAATTCAGTGTTTTTCTGTCAATGGAGTGCTGTGTGTACATTAATGAGGAATAATTGTAGCAAATGGATGCAAAGAGTGAAATTTTTTATTTGTGAATGCAATTGTGAATGCAATTTTATTTCAATGGCCTTCAAAAAATTTCTGCAGTGATTATTATGTTTCAGCTGCCAATTTCCATGCTCTGTTTAATTAGACCACTGTATAAATCTATGAGAAGGAAATCGATGTGAAATCGAAGTCTGTGTGAAATGATGGCTGCATCAGGGAAAAAAAGAGAACTTCATGAAATGTTGGCCCCATCATGCAGTCATCGCAATGTCCATGCTTTTCTATCATGCCCTAATGGCTTGGGTATATATTTCAAGACAACAATATTTCCACATTTCACTGGGCACTAGTTGTGACATAATGGTTCAGACAGCATCATTTTCACACATGGATTACACACCACAGAGACCTGACTTTAACCTAACTGAGAATGTCTGGAATGTGCTATAGACAAATTGACTCTCTCTTTATCAACACAAAAATGTAAGTGAAAAATATTAAGCATAACTTCATCAATGCTATGGTGAATGCATGCTATAACCAAAACAAATGTTATCCAACCAAATATTATTGTCCATAATTTTTTTGGAGCAAGGCATTGAATCTTGATTTACTTATAATGTTAAGTAGTAATGAAGATAAGATATCATTTTGTTTATATTTTGTGGTGAAGTACTAATCCTCATATGTAATATTCATGATTCATTTCAATTAACTACCTTAATCTAGAACATGCCATGTGTGTTGATGTATGCATATGTGAACTTTGACCTGAGATAGCAAAGCCGCTGAAGCCCACAGCAAGAACCAGAAAGGAGATGGCCACGCCTTTGGTGTGAGAAAAGCCAACCACTAATAGGAGTGTTGCCTCCATGCCAAAACCTGACAAAAATAAAATAGCATTGTCTGTCAACAAACACCAAACACAGACATATTTTATACATGCATGAACTCACATGCATATTCACAAACACACTGCATGAGTTGGTGTATTATTGTAATGCTTATGTGGTATGTGTCCCAGCTGTGCAGACTGTGGAAAAACCATGGAAAAAGCCAAGCAAGATGGGATCACATAAACACATAGACGTTCAACATATATCATTACTGTGCACTCACCTCCACAGTTCATTAATTTACGGACATTTGTGGTGCTCATCAGGTTATGGGTCCTTAGATAATCTGCCAGCTGCCCTCCAATTGGCACAATGATTGTCATGACCAGATGAGGCAACGCAGACACCAACCCAACCTGCGGAAGACAGAGATATATGGGGGTGGGGAAATAATGGTAGGTGGAACATCAAAGTACATATTGCCATATGGGTACCATGCAGTACCCACTTAATATTATGGATTTAAACAAATTTCACTTGCACCTGTGAGCTACATTTTATTCAGTTCATACTGAGAATCTGCTGTCATTGTCATATTATCACTGTAATTCACACCAATGTAGATGGATCATTTTTATTTATGAGTGAAATGTAAGTAACCAAAGCAACAATGTTTCACATGTTTACATGTAAATCCATACATACCTTGCTGATCTCAAACCCAAACACCTCCTCAAAGTAAGCAGGCTGACTGATAAGCAGCAGGTAGAAAGTCCAGCTACGGCAGAAATTGGCCACAATGATGGCATACACTGGCATGGATGTGAAAAAATGGCGCCAGGGAGTTTTAAACTTCTGTTGAAGCAACAAAAAGAAAGTAAATATAAATTCAAACATTACAATAGTACAGACCCCATCCCATGCGTGTTCTTTGTATTATTTGTCTCAGCTTGGTTGGGAAGTGCAATATGAACTGAGGAGCATGCACCTGAAGTGGGTTGACCAGATTGGCTGTCTCACCAATGGCATCCTCAATATACTTCCTTTCCTCTGGTGAAATGGTGGGATGAGCTGCTGGACTCTCGTATGACACCAGAATCCAAAACAGGTACCAGAAAATCCCAACACTACCTAAGGGAAGATACAGGTAAAATAAGCAATGGCAGATATTCTGGAACACTGACAATCCAGTTTGATATGTTACGGTTCCATAATGATTCCATTAAGCAATATTAGCTTGTAACCAAACAACCTGATAGATTTTCAGCATCTTTATACAGATACTTTTGTGCAACAATCTTCAAGTGACTCACCATAAACATAGAAGACTGAAGACCAGCCAGAGTACTGCACCAACACACCCGCCAAAGGCATAGCCACTACTGCACCTGCATATGAGCCTACAATGCACACACAAGGGATATATGCCATTAATGCTGTTGTATGTGAGGTTCTTCCTATTGAGTTTGTACAAAAGTCATAATTAGGCTGCTATATTTTATTGCCAATCATGATAGAGGTACTTGGAGAGGCAAATATTTCCTGAGATCATACCCAAAGTTTCACAACAGGCTTTTAGCACAGTGTTCCAAATATTTTAGGATAAAAGTTCTGAATTTTTTTTAATTCAGTAGTTCTTACCACAGAAGGCTGTTGTGGCTAATCTGCTTCTTTCAAGCGGCGGTGCCCATTTTGCCCAGATCCCATGGCATGCTGGGTATGATACTCCCTAAGGTGCAAAGGCAATGTGATTTAATTGCTATTAATACTAAAACACTGACAAACACACACATACCTCCACAAGGCCTTGACAGATTCTGACGAGCATGACGCAGCCATAAGATACTCGTGCAGCAGAAGGAATCAGCATATTCAGGGTGGATGTTGCCACAATTGCAAAACCAAACACCCTAGAAAACACAAATCACAAAAAATCTGAAAACTGAAACTACAGACCTGAATCCCTCACACTGTGAACACTTTTTGACCTGAGGCCTTGGACAGGCGATCTAGAAGCCTGCAGCAGAGGACCAGCCGTCAACTGCACTTTAACTACTATTTCTGTCATATTTGTCATTTTCTATTTTGTATATTTTATATAGTTGTTGTTCATACTGTTGTGCTTGAAAGACACCATCAACTGGAATCAAAATCATTTTATGTGTTCACTCATAAAAAAACATGATTCTGAAAATCATGTTTGTCATTGTGAAACACTGCAGCATGGCACACAGTTCACACTACAAAATGTGTCCTCTGCTTTTAACCATCACCCTTGGTGAGCAGTGGGCAGCCATGACAGGCGCCCAGGGAGCAGTGTGTGGGTACGGTGCTTTGCTCAGTGGCAACTCAGTGGCACCTTTGCGGATCAGGATTCGAACCGGCAACCTTTTGATTACGGGGCCGCTTCCTTAACCGCTAGGCCACCACTGCCCAAAAATCTTACGGACATTCTAATTCCTACGGACAGTAGGAATTTTATTGTAACAATGTGTTTAAACATTTGGTTCTGTTGGCTGTGTGCTTAATTTATTTATTTTTGGGCACACATCTCAATTGTAAAATCCCATAAAGTGATCAAAAGGGCTTATATTTATCTCCTCAGAGTGCAACGACAGTGAAAGAAAGCTGAATCACTCTGATTATTAGCTAATTTCCCATTGTGCAATTAGGCATACAAATTTCAGTATTATTTCAGTGTTCAGAAAAAACTAAATTAAGCATTCAAAAACATGCATTTTAAGGGTTTCTTTGCTTCCTCTAAGACTGTCATGCATCTGAAGATTACCAAGACATTTTGGTGCAGGATGTAGGACCCAGTGGAAACAAGAACTGGACTATTTCAAAGCAAGTAAATTCCCAGCACAGATTTCGATCACCCTGTTGAATTGTAGCTTTGTGTTGCACTCATTACTTAACTGGCAGCTTGAAACAAATGTCCTGCTCTGGATTGTTTTTTTACCTCTTGATCCTTTTCAGATGCTGAAATCTAGGCAAACTGCTTACCGATTGGCTGCAAATTTCTGACAAATAAATCCTCCTGGGATCTGAGTGACAATATAGCCCCAAAAAAATGAGCCATGGATCATCCCCACGGTTTCTGGGTCCCATGTGAACTGAGCTTCCTGGAGAAAGAAAAAGATATTGAAAGGACCAGTTTGAACAGTAGGCCAAAGTACTAGATGGTTTTATAATCACCGAAATGCTTTAGGGGTTTGAAATCACCAAACATTTACAACCAAAATCTGGAAGGTCCACTAGCCCCTAAAACCCCTAAAGCATTTCACTGCATATCATACTGTGTATGACTGTGTACGTGACAAATAAAAATTGAATTTAAAAGCTACTGGAAATAGGACAAGAAGAAACAATATAAGGCAATGCTCACAAAATCCTTCCTAATACATAAAAACCAGTACAGGCCAGAGGGAATATATTTTAGGTTTTGGGGTAAACTGACCCTTTAATAACACAAATGAATAACTACACCTGCCAGTTTTTAATCTGTACTATACTGCGACTCTAACTATCTACAGTGCATCGTGAAAGTATTCACAGCGCATCACAGCACATCACTTTTCTCCTTGAACGTCGCCTTATCGTGGTGGAGGAGTTTGAGAGCCCTAATGATCCTAGGAGGTATGGTAGGGTCTCCCTGGTAGGGTCTCCCATGACAAATTGGTCTTAGGTAAAGGGTGAGACAAAGAACGGTTCAGAAGACTTTTCATGGAATGAACAACAAAGAGCCATTGTACCCGGCCTGGAGGGTTACAGAGGTCTCACCCTGGAGCCAAGCCTGATGTTGGGGCCCATGAGCGAGCGCCTGGTGGCCGGGCTTTCGCCCATGGGGCCCGGACGGGCCCAGCCTGAACCGGATACATAGGCTCATCCAACTGTGGACCCACCACCCGCAGGAGGAACATGAAGTGTCAGGTGCACTGTGGATCGGGTGGCAGACCGAGGCTGGAGCTTTGGCGGTCCGATCCCCGGACAAGGAAACTGGCTATTGGGTCAAGGAATGTGGGGGAAGGAGCTGGAGCTTGTAGAAGAGGTTGAGCGGTACCGGCTACATATAGTCGGACTCACTTCAACACATAGCATTGGCTCTGGCACCCAAGTCCTTGAGAGAGGTTGGACACTCTCCATTGCTGGAGTTGCTCCAGGTGAGAGGCGGAGGGCTGGGGTTGGATTTTTGCTAGCACCAGCCTGTTTTTTGGGGTTTACCCCGGGGGACGAGAGAGTAGCTTCCCTGTGCCTTTGGGTTGGGGAATGGGACCTGACTGTTGTTTGCGCTTATGTGCCAGATAACAGCTCAGAGTACCCACCCTTTTTGGAGTCCCTGTAAGGAGTGGTAGATAGTGCTCTGACTGGAGACTCCATTGTCCTGCTGGGGGACTTCACGTGGACAATGACAGCATGACCTGCTTCTTAAAAACGGGGACCTCCACCCCAGTCTGCCACTCCACCGGAACTGCCCCCGATGATTGGGAGTGATTGGGAGGGACAGCCTGCCAGATCTGAACTTGAGTGGTGTTTCATTATTGGACTTCTGTGCAAGCCGCAGTTTGGCCATAACGAACGCCATGCTCGAACATGATGTGAAGGTTGTCGAGTTTGGTGGCATTTTGCAGATGATGTGGTCCTCATAGCGTCATCAGGCTCTGACCTTCAGCTCTTTCTGGGTAGGATCGCAGTCAAGTGTGAAGCAGCTGGGATGAGGATCAGCACCTCCACATCTGAGACCATGGTTCTTTACTGGAAAAGGGTGGCTTGCCAACTCTGGGTTTGGAGGGAGGTCTTACTTCAAGTTGAAGAGTTTAAGTATCTCGGGGTCTTGTTTGGAGGGAGGTCTTACTTCAAGTTGAAGAGTTTAAGTATCTCGGGGTCTTGTTCACGAGTGAGGGAAGAAGGGAGCCGGACATCAACAGGCAGATTGGGGCAGCATCTGCAGTGATGTGGATTCTAAACAGATCTGTCGTGGTGAATAGGGAGCTGAGCCAGAAAGCAAGGCTCTCGATCTACGTCCCAATCATGAGCTTTGGGTAATGACTGAAAGAACGAGATCACAGATACAAGTGGCCGAAATTAGTTTCCTCCGTAGGGTGGCCGGGCGCAGCCTTAGAGATAGGGTGAGGAGCTCGGACATTTGGGAGGGACTCAGAATACAACCGCTGCTTCTCCACATTGAGAGGAGCCAGTTGAGGTGGTTCGGGCATCTGGTCAGGATGCATCCTGGATGCCTCCCTGGGGAGGTGTTGCTGGCATGTCCTGCCGGCAGGAGGTCCCGGGGTCGACCCAGGACACGCTGGAGAAAATGAATCTCCAGTCTGGTCTAGGAAAGCCTTGGGGTCCTTCCGGAGGAGCTGGTGGAGGTGGCTGGGGAGAGGGCTGTCTGGGATTCTCTACTTGGGATGCTGCCCACATGACACAGACCTGGATAAGCGGAGGTAGTCGACGACAACGACATATTTTCTTCTAAATTCTACAGAGAACACCCTATACTGACAACATGAAAACAAATGAAACAAAGATTGAACTCTTTGGTCTGAATTTGGAGAAACCAGGCAACGCTCATCACCAGGCCAATACCATCACTACAATGAAGCATGGTGATGGCAGCATCATGCCGTGGGGATGCTTTTACAGCTTTTAATTGGGAGACTAGTCAGGATAGAGGGAAAGACTGCAGCAATGTACAGATACATCCAGTATGAAAACCTGCTCCAGAGCATCATTGAGGTGTACAGACAAATCCTTTTTAATAAAGTTGTGCATGTTCTTGTGTGTTATATGTAGAATTCTGAGGAAAATTTTTAATTTAAACCATTTTGGAATAAGTCTGTAACATCACAAAATGTGGGGTAAATACTTTCCGGATGCACTGTATCTATCTATTTAGCTTTATCCTTCTCTCACCTGAATGACCGGTCTGTTCCCCTTGAACACAGTGTGGTTGTTCACCATGCTGACAATGGCCACACCCAGGTTGCAACGGATGCCAAATGAGATGCAGAAGCCGAGACCAGACAAAATGGCGATAATGTAGCGGCGTGGCAGGCCGAAACAGGTACAGTCCACAACTGGCAGCTCCTTCTCTTCTATCACCTCGGGTCTGCCCTCAGCAGAAAGCTCAATTGTCTCCCCATTCTCCTGATGCTTCTCTAGGATCCTGATGAGGAGAGACCTTCAGTTAAGTATACAGCACTAAGAGTTAAGAGTTCAGCACATTTCCTGCTATACACACTTTCATACACTCATTCATCATTGAAGGGGTTGTACATGTGGAGATTAGGAGAACTGATTTTTTTTTCTTCAAAAAAGCAAGAGGAGAGGAGTTGGAATCAATATGGTCTCTCAGTGGAGATCAGAACATCGGAGTCCAGCAGAGATGGAAAGAGAGACCATCTGCACAAGGCAACCAGCCCAGTACACACACACATACAAAACACACACAGTAACATTTTCACATTACACACTAACATAGAGAAAAGCACATTAACACTGGCTGAATAAAAGAGAAATCACTTTCACATAGTGAAACACCAAAAGATCTGTATCGCTCTCTCTCACAACACACATAAACATACAGTGTTAAGAGTCAGATGGGGGTGATCCAGTTATTCAGTGATCTGAATAGAAATGAACAGAGAACATAAACTCATGCATGCGCACATGGAGTCAAAATATACACTATTATAGTTTCCACCATTTTGAAAGTAGAAAAATATGCAAGTATACAATATTTACAATGTAATATAAAAAAGAATGCCTGGTTGTGCAACTCCTTGTAAAAAGGGGTTAAACTGCTACAAATTCAACACCTTACAATGTTCAGCCATGATGAAGGACATCAGGTCCAGGTTCAAGTCTAAAGCCTCAGAAATCCGCAGAGGGTTTCTCTTTATTATCCTTCACTACTGGAAATGATGATAAGCGCTTTATGCACCTTTTGCTAAGTTCTTATGGGACGCTTTATTGTACAGATCCAGACACCACCAGCTCCTCTTCCACCAACTACATGCTTTTAGATCTAAACCATGACCATGTGTTAATTGCTGCACCACATTTACATTTACGGCATTTATCAGACGGCCTTATCCAGAGCGACTTACAATCAGTATTACAGGGACAGTCCCCCCTGGAGCAATTTAGGGTCAAGTGTCTTGCTCAGGGACACAATGGTAGTAATTGGGATTTGAACCTGGGTCTTCTGATTCATAGGCGAGTGTGTCACCCACTAGACTACTACCACCCTGACATTTACATTTCCTGAAGACTGCAGAAGACGCCTCCTCCAGAGAAATCTCCTCTTTTCTATCGCCATTCATCCAAAATACAACAAGAATGACACCAACTGTATTCCATACTTGGTTTAATACATTTAAGGACACATGCTTTTGAAGTACATTTCTGTGTTAATGCTAGGAGAGAAAATGAAGACACCTGTGTTGTGGTCTCCCTTCCCCCATCTGCTGTGTTTTACCTCACTTTTTCTACAAAGCAGATTCCCTGTAATCCCCAAACAACACGCAATCATGAACAGAGAGAGGAGGAGGCGAGGGGGAGGGGACAGGACAGGAGGCGGATGGAACGCTGAGAGCGTCATTCATGATGTGGTGAGGGAAGGAGCTGGGATTAAAGGTTGCCTTTACACTCCTGCCCTTCAGCATCTAAAATCCACCCTTTCCCTCCACCCACTCCCCTACCCTTCCTCCCCTCGATCTCCACCCACTCACACTTAATCCTGCCCAGCACTCAGATTAGGATTAAAAATTATTTACTTCCGGAAATGAATATGGAGAGATAAACTGCCCTGCACTCAGGCATGCCAGCACTTTTCTCTTTTATTCTCCACACTGTTGTTCAGATGAAGATGAAGATGATTTAAAGACAGATTGTAAAGGACTGCTACACATATGTTACCTGCTAATGAGGATGAGACGCTTGAAAGCTGGAGGCTTTAATTATTTTTCAAAAACTGCTCTCTCTCTCTTTCTCTTGCTCTTTGTGTGTTTGTGCAGAATTTGGTCCTGTATGAACTAGGAAACACATTCCCTCCACAAGCCCCCCTGGTACAACCCAATCAAAATGTAAAAATAGCCTGGCAGAGGAAAACCTGAAAGTTTTGACTTTTGTATTTATATATTTGCATATGACAAACCAGACAATATTAATTAATTTAATTGTACTTGACACAACTGTTCTTAATTGTGTATGAATAGTGTGTAATAACTGTGCATTTTCTGTGCTTGACTGTATGGATCAAATGTGTATTGTTCATTCGTTACCTTTTATATTAAATGTGGCGCTTGACTGAGGGTTCTCGCTAAATCCCTCTCTAAGAGGATGATGATGGCAGAAAGTTGTTATGTAATCCCAGAACCCTGGCCTGCTCTTCCTGATTTATCTACAACTGTTTCTGTGTAAAAAGTGCAGCCACTATTATTAGTGTTTACTGTTGGAAAAAGAACTGATCGCATGGATCATCTCCCTTGGTCATTGTCATCATCTGTCACCATCACTGTCAGAATTAGTGCACTAATAACATGTAGATACTGGACACTGAATATGATTGTCTATGGTATGGCATTCTCATCATAAATCATTAGTCTTTAAATTTCTCTGTTTCATCACACACACACACACACACACACACACAGGCCTTTCAGTTTTCTCTTTCATGGAAACTGCAGCACCCTCCTCTCTAACCTCACCACCTAAGCTGTAGTGAACAGATTGGGTCTCTGTGGGACTGTATCTCCCAGGGAGACAAGCCCCCTTCTGACACACACACACACACAGATTTCCTCTCCACAATATACAAACAGCAACACATACAGTGCCTGACTTTTACAATCATCATTGCTCGAGAAGACATTACAGACATTAATCACAGCAAAGCAGTACACACACACACACACACACACACACTATTGCTGATGAGAAGAAGTTCTATGTGCACAGGGAAGGTATTTTGTACATTTTATAAAACCATATTTCCAGGAGAGAAAAGGTGAATATGGAGAGAGAAGCCATATTCATCTTCCTCCTGCTTTCTGTTCTGTCAGCATTAATCCCACCTGTTAGTAGTGATGGTGTAAACCTGTCACCATGACCTCCTGCGTATCGCATGTGTAGCATTTTGTGCAGGAAGTATGATGCTGCCGGTCGTAATCTACTGGATGCTGCTGTTAGTAATCTCATCCAAATAGAACATTTTACCAATCAAGCATGTCACATCAGAACAAAATGGTGCATGTTAGCAGACAGGGGAAAGGGTGGAGGATTTTTTGGAATTGTGTGTGAGAGAGAGAGTGAATTTCATGACTGAATCTGTTTGAGTTAAACCTTATAAAGTGTACATTATTACGCTTGGGACCACAATGCTGAAGGTGTCTGTACTGGGGAATTCTATATAAACACCATATAGCATTAGTAGAACACCCTATAGTTGAACAGTATTAGGATGATAGATAGACAGATAGACACAGAACAGCACACGGTGCACACAACAAAATGTGTCCTCTGCTTTTAATCCATCACCCTTAGTAAGCAGTGGGAGCAGTGTGTGGGGACGGTGCTTTGTGGCGCCTCAGGATTCGAACCAGCAATTTCCGATTACGGGTCCACTTCCTTACCCGCTAGGCCACCACTGCCCACAGACGGACGGACGGACAGACAGACAGATAGAAAGTATATTTATGTCCCATTTCTCTTCAGTGTTAAGTGTGATTTTGCTTCTGCTGGGGGATGCTGCGTGTGCGCGACAGTGCGGTGCGTGCGACAGTGCGGTGCGGTGCGTGCGACAGTGCGGTGCGTGCGACAGTGGCTGGCTCAAACTCCGGTACACCGGCTCGAACGCAAGGTTGCAGTCTGATTCTCACAAAAAAAAGTTGAAATGAAAAGTTTGGTAACTTTTGGGTAAACCCAGAATGTAGCGAAGGCTTCACCTGGTTTAAAGCTCCTACTGACAGCAGATGAAAGATCTCCTGTATCTTGGTCCCAGGCAATGCAGGGGACGTCTTACTTTTACTCTTACAACTTTCCCCACAGCAACTATGTTCGTATTCTTGCTCTTCAGACTCTCGAGTTCGGAACGGGACAGGAACATGGAGGAAATTAAAAACGACAGAAAGGTGGACAATAAGTACCTGTGTATTTTGCCCAGAGTTTTTCCCGCCACTGCCTTGAAGCGGTCCGGTCGGATCTCCATCCTTGCGCCGCTCAGGTCCAATTCACACCGTCTGCGTCCTCTTGTCCCTCTCTATCGCGCTGTCTATCTCTCCCTCTCTCTCTCCCTCCCTCCCTCTCTCTCTATGTCTCTCTTTCCCCTTCTCTCTCTATCTCTCTTTTCCACGTTGTCGGACCCTTCCTGTCCATGGTCCTGAAAAGGTGTTGAGACAGTTTACAGTCACATCTGTCTCACATGTCCAAGTAGAACTCAAATAGGAAAAGTAAATCAATTTAGTAAATTAACTACACTAAATCCTACATTTTGTTCATTATTTCAGTGTCTTGACCATTTAAAATCTTCCTGTGGATTCTCTTTCGTACCTCACCTGTATATTCTTATTAATTTTATTGAACGTGTGTTTATGAGCGCCAGAACCCGCCTGTTCGGCTGCAGGAACCTTGTAGTTGCGCCACCTGGCGGTGAAAGTTGAATTTGAATGAACCGTGTCACCGCTGGTCAGCAGGGAAAACGGTTCCTTTCTCATTGTACACAATCATTCTTCTCTTTCTCCTTATTGGTTTTAATGGCATCTGTTTTGATGTTATAAGACCCTAAACTAATGTAATGTGGGACCTCTGGATGAGGTGGAGCCGCAGGCCACGTCCACACCTGTACTTCTCTGGTGGTCTCATCATTGGACTCTGGAGGTGATCCGAGTGCTTGATTCATTGCCTCAGAGAGAACAAACTAGTCCCCTAGTCAAACTAGTGGACTGGGATTTGTCTGGGATTTTAACAGAAGGCCAGAGTGAACAGGCGTGTCTTCAGTTTAGATTTAAACACTGAGTCCCGAACACTGACCGACAAGCCATTCCACAACTGCGGAACTCTATAAGAGAAAGATCTGCTCCCAGCTGATGTTTTGTTCTTTGGGAACCAGCAGGGATCCTGCACCCTTTGAACGCAGGAGGCATAAATAACTAAAAGTTCACTCAAGTACTGAATGTACATGTACGGGGCAGTGGTGGCCTAGCAGTCAAGGAAGAGGCCCCGTAATCAGAAGGTTGCCGGTTCAAATCCAGATCCGCCAATGTGCCACTGAGGTGCCACTGAGCAAAGCACCATCCCCACACACTGCTCCCTGGCGCATGTCATGGCTGTCCACTGCTCACTAAGGTTGATGGGTTAAAAGCAGATGACACATTTCGTTGTGTGTACCGTGCTGCAGTGTTTCACAATGACAATCACTTCACTGTAAAATCAGTGCAAGAAGGCAAGTCCATTAACAAGGTCAATAATTAGATTTTCTAGTAAATCCTAAATTTGATGGGTAGCCACTAGCCAGTGCAGTAAACATAAGATCAGAGTGATGTGGTTGAATTTGCTGGTTCAACTCCCAGTCCTACTGCCAGTTTCTGGTACAGGAAGAAGTCTGCATCCTTCAAGAAAAACATGATTTTCATGCAGGACAATGCTCCATCACACTCGTCCAAGTACTCCACAGCATGGCTGGCAAGAAAGGGTATAAAAGAAGAAAAACTAATGACATGGCCTCCTTGTTCACCTGATCTGAACCCCATTGAGATCAAAACACTGACAGAATCCATGGATGGCAGGCTTTTGAGTGTCCTTGCAAAGAAAGGTGGCTATATTGGTCGCTGATTTGTTTTTGAATGTCAGAAATGTATATTTGTGAATGTGGAGATGTTATATTGGTTTCACTGGTAAAAATAAATAATTGAAATGGGTATATATTTGTTTTTTGTTAAGTTGCCTAATAATTATGCACAGTCATAGTCACCTGCACACACAGATATCCCCCTAAAATAGCTAAAAAAATAAAAACAAACTAAAAACTACTTCCAAAAACATTCAGCTTTGATATTAATGAGTTTTTTGGGTTCATTGAGAACATGGTTGTTGTTCAATAATAAAATTATTCCTCAAAAATACAACTTGCCTAATAATTCTGCACTCCCTGTACGAACAGTAATTCCTTCTGGTACTCTAACCATGATGTACTAAAGGTGCGAACCAACTTTTCGACATCATATATTAAGATTATATATCCACAATATTTGCATATTTTTCAGATTTCATATTCCTTATCTACAATATCTCTAAGGTGAAAGAATGCTATCTGAGTGATATTGTTTACATGTGAATCAAATGAAAGACCTGCGTCAAAAAGGACACCTAGATCCAAGGACACAAGGGGCATCCTGGCATTACAAGATGCTCCATGTAAAGATCTCTCAGACAGGTGGTTTAAGGACCTTCCATGAACCAGCCATCCTTTGGTTAAATCATGACATCAGGCTTAAAGTATTTACAGTGAAATTCCTATGCCAAATGCTCTAAGAAGAAAAATTGTCTTTACATTTTAGTTTATCTGTTGACATTTTATCAGATTAAACAGCCATACCATACCATGCCAGCCACATTTCTACCTCACCCTTTAATTTCTACCTTACCCTTTAGTTTTAATTTTATATTTTGTATCATAGTTTATATAAAATTTGTATTATATTAGCAGAGGTGGAAAGAGTACTGGAATTAAGTAAATTATCTTTAAGTACCTTTACTTTGCTTAAATTCTACTCAGATAAAAGTACCTAAAATGTACTCTAAAAATGTAGTTGAGTAAAAGTACTTCCTTAATTTAAATTTACTTTGAGTAAATGTTACTTAGTTACTATCCATTACTTGATGTAAAAATGACTAATCATAAATCTGATACAGCACTAGACATTTTTGTTTAACTTTTAGGCAGTAAAATGTGCATTATTTTCAGACCACTCCATAAAACATTTTTAAGCACAGTTAACCAAATAAATGTTCAACAATTCCTTATTAACAAACTTTTTTTTATAGCAAACATAAATATATCAGTTGTCTTACAGACAAATGAGCACACTGACTGCTCATATAAGAAATAAAATAAAGCACCCTGCCCCAAGAATACTACAGTATTAGACTTGCTCTTGTTCAGTTTGAGCAATGTAATGTATGGAATACATATATAGTGCATCCGGAGACTATTCACAGCACATTACTTTTTCCACATTTTGTTATGTTGCAACCTTATTCCAAAATAGATTAAATTAATTTTTCCCATTTTTTTTCTACACACAACACTCCATAATGACAAATGACAATCATTTTAAAATTATTAAAAATAAAAAACTGAGAAAGCTCAGGTACATAACTATTCACAGCTTTTGCCACAAAACTCAAAATTGAACTCAATTGCATCCTGTGTCCCCTGATCATCTTTGAGATGTTTCTGCAATCACCTGTGGAGAAAACACTTGATTTTACGTGATTGGGAAAGCCACACACCTGTCTATATATGGTCCCACAGTTAACAGTTCATGTCAGAGCTCAAACCAAGCATGAAGTCTAAAGAATCATCTGTAAATTCCAGGATTATCTTGAGGCACAAATCTGGGGATGGTTACGAAAACATTTCTGCTGCTTTGAAGGTACCAATGAGTGGTGGCAGCATCATGCTGTTGGGATGTTTGTCAGCTGCAGACTAACTTGGAGACTAGTCAGGATAGAAGGCAAGATGAAAACCTGATCCAGAGTGCTCTTGAACTCAGACTGGGGTGACGATTTATCTTTCAGCAGACAACAACAACAACATGTATTTCTTATATAGCCCAAAATCACATACAGTACGTCTCAATGGGCTTTGACAGGCCCTACAATTGACACCCCCCACACTTACCCCTTCTGCACACAAGAAAAAAACTCTGGGAGAGAGGGAAAAAAGAAGAAAGGAAGAAACCTTGGGAAGGAGTGATACAGAGAGGGACGCCCTTCCAGGGTAGAGTGAGCCTGCAAATGGTGTCAGTGCAGGGCTGGTGATGATTTGTACAATATAATAATAAGTCCTACAGTTGTAGGGTTGGTCCAGAATGTAGTCCAGTGTCATGGTCTAGATTACGTGTCCATAATGATGCTACTTGTCCACTTGAAGATCCCTATAGCTGTAGTTGTAACGGTGCTGGTGGCTGTGGTGAACCTCTGGTTTGTTTCAAGCTGTGTCCTTGTTTAGCAGTTGTCAGGAACCAGGATTTATTTGCTGGTCTCTTCACTGGGGTCTGCCAGTGAAGCAGCGGCAGCAGCAGACAGAAGCAGCGGCAGACGGTGACATCGTACGACCGATACTGAAATATGTGGTAATAGTGGTATATTGGTGCTACAGTGGCCTGGTACCCTAACTAGCCTAACTAGGACAGCCTAACTAGGGTGAATTTAACCAGTGGTGGAGGAAGTAATTAAGCTTAGTACTTAAGTAAAAGTACAAGTAACCTGCAAAATATGTACTCAAGTAAAAGTAGAAGTGCTACATCAACAACCTTGGTGGTAGTAGCCTAGTGTCTCAACATCTGGGGTGTGCCATTTTGTAAAAGCATAGTACATACTGACTTATGCCTGTACTGATGTCATTGCTCATAATAATTACAAGCAATAATACAGTATATGTGTATTGGAAAGTTTGGTGTGGTTATTGTGCGTGCACTCTGCAACACTGTGTGTTATCTACTATGTAAGACAGATAGAAGGAGAAGACTGAAGGAGGTTCAGATAGGACATTGTATTGAAAATGTTAAAAAATAAAAAAAATTAAGAACGAACGTGAACTAGTTCATTTTTTGAGCTATGAACTTGATTCAAATTGTAAAAAAATGAACTATGAACGTGAAATAGTTCTTTTTCAGTGTGAACTGGCACAAAGGTGGTAGTAGCCTAGTGGGTAACACACTTGCCTATGAACCAGAAGACCCAGGTTCAAACCCCACTTACTACCATTGTGTCCCTGAGCAAGACACTTAACCCTGAGTGTCTCCAAGGGGGGACTGTCCCTGTAAGGCCGTCTGATAAATGCCGTAAATGTAAATGTACAACACTGAGCTGGACATTATGCTAGCAAAGACATTAAGCTATCTTCTCTGAGCTAAAAAAAAGTTTTATCCTACCACCGTGTTAAAAAAAAATAATGACGCTACACTGGTGTGATTTTTATACTATTTCAGCATACATTTCGCTAATAGTATCATAACATGTCATAACATACCCAAAAGCATAACATACCATAGCATAGCTTACCTCTATATGTTTTTTTCAAATCTGAAGGGGAGTTTTTAAATGCTAACAATTCTTTATGTTGAGGCAGGCATGGGATGCAAAGAAATCGCAAGGACTCATTCTTTGCTCCTTTGTACTCAAAGAAATTTCCGTCATGATCCGGACCGGCAGGGGTGACTCCGGATCCGGAGTCCGGACCGTAGTTTCATGTTAGTCTCGTGTAATGTTCCCTGATCGTGTTCACCTGGTGTATATTTATATAATTGTATAAAGCTATCCTGTTCGTGTCTGTTCGCCGTCAGGTCACTGTGTGTTAATGTTCCCTTGTCGTGTGCAGTTTGTATTAAACCCCTGTCGTGTGAAGTCGTGCATATGCGTCCTCCTTCATCGCCATGTCCAGCCCCCACGTGACAATTTCTGAAATCCGGCCCAGGATTTCTTTGTGATTCAGAGCCCAGTAGATGCAGCTCTGGGTCCATGTTGAATGTCTCGTCTACCAGCTCGTGCTGCTAACTGACGCGCGCTCTGACGTCATTGGAGCTAATAAAGCCTGATTGGTAGGAAATGGCAAACAACGCCAGAACGCAATAGGCAACTATTTTTTCATGCAAGATTTTGAGGAAATTGTGTTCATAAAATGTAACGAGTAACGGCATAAACTGTAGAAATGTAAATGTAACATGTATAGGGAAAAAAGTAACGGACCTAGGACAGAACCTTGTGGAACACCAAACTCTACTTTACTATGTGAAGATGAAACACCATTGATGTCCACAAACTGATATCGGTTGGTCAAATATGATCTGAACCATTCAAGGGCTGTTTTCTTAGTATTGTGCAAAGGCTGTCAATACATGTGATGTACATGTCTACCTGTGTTGTGTGTAGAATTCCGAGGGAATAAATGCATTTAATCCATTTTGGAATAAGGCTGTAAGATAACAAAATGTGGAAAAACTGATGCGCTGTGAATACTTTCTAGATGTACTGTATAGGCCTTTTCCTTTTTTTGCTTGGCTGAGAAAAGACCGGGTCTAGTACCCAGAGGAGATGCCTTGTTTCATAGTGAGGCACTGCTGTCCGCTGTCTGAGAAATTTCAGTTCAGCGAAGGAAAATACTTGGGTAAAAATGTATTTGAGTAAAAGTAAAATTACCTATTTTAAAACCAACTTTAAAATGACAAATTACTCGCAAAAACTACTCAATTTCAGTAACTTTTGTCTTCTTTTTAAGATAGATTTACACACAGTATTTAAGATTCCTCTCCAGCTCAGGGACTGCACCTATTTTTGCTGTACTTGTTAAAATGTCAATAAAGATATTCCGATTCCGGAAATTGATTATATAGTCAGTATTGTTTCTATTCCCTTCGTCACAAGGGGGCGTACAAACAGCAACCTTGATGCTACACTGGCATGGGGTCAGAGGACTGAGATAAACAGGCCATTTTGCACAGGCCATATTCAGTTCACATATTAATATTCACATAATATAAATATATGTCTAAAACACATATTAAAATGAACTTTAACCCAACAAACTTAACACACATTTCTGAAATGACATCAGATGTGTGGCATTCAGAATCTGAGAATGCAGAGGATCAATTTTCAGTCATGAGTCAAACTTGTTTTTCTTGTTCCTGTGTATCTTTATGAGGCAAAACCAAAGGAAACTACGACATACCATCCTGCTCACATACACAAACATGCATGGTAAGTCTGACATTCTACCTTTATACCCGTATTTGTATTTATTTTTATTCAATTCTTCAGTAATGATGCAATTATTGTGGGAAAGGAACAGCATGATCATGCAAACATAGCTTAAGAAGACACATAAATGATATAGTAAATATACCTTCCTGCTTCCCTGTACACAAAGACTGCCCTGTTTCTAAAAATGCTGTTTACTTTCATATACTTTACTAAAGGAAATATACATTATGTGCTACAGTATTGTTTTTGTTTTGGCTGCAGGTCTGAGATATTCCTATAGATTTTTTCAGATGTCTTGGATACAGTGTTAAAGTGTGCAAAAAGATAGAAGTATATTTTAAATTATATTCTCTCTCCCAGATGGAGTCTGCTCCATATGCATTTCCCCGTAAGCATTCATTAATTACTCCACAAATATGCATGCCGAGAACACATTTTAATGACTAAACCTTTCTTTTCAGTGAATGGAAACAGTGCTGGGAAGACAAGTGCTTCTGTGAATCATGCTGAGAGAGAAGTGGTGAGAGAGAGAGAGACATGTTTAAATTGTTTTTTTTTTATTACATTTTTTAAAATTCACAAATCAAGCTTGTATTTTATGCACACTAATACAATAAATCCTAAGCAACCTCATTTTGAAAAGGGCATTTTCGTAGACCTGCATGGGTGTGTCAGCTAATGTGACCTTCACCAATCAGGAAGCTTCAATTGATCATGTTCATACATGCAACATGTGACAAGAGGAAAACCAAACTGACATATGCAGTTGCGCATAGGACATGCAATTTGAACTTTTTGTCTGCTTTAGATCACATCTTAATTTTCATCAAGATTTCAACGGAACAATTTCTTTTCCTAAAAAAAATCCTTGAGATTTTGAGGAAACGCTTTAACATTTGAGAAAAAGTTAAATTTAATAAATGAATAAGGCACACTGGCCTAAACCTACATAAATGAAACAGAAAGCATTGTATGAACATTATGGCATCTATGTGTCCTGCAGGTTTATTTATAAGGGGTCCTGATCACTTGACTCTAATGTGCGGCAGCTATGAGTGATTAGGTCCCAATAATCAGGAGATAGCTGGGTAAACAGTGTGGCAGAGATTCTTCACAGTAATAGTTCATTTCATTGGATTTACTCTGCTGTGGTCTCAGCATATTCAGATTTACTGTAATCAGTGACTGTCACAAACAGAAAATATCAGTCACTAGAGAAGAACTCTGCAGCGCTGGAAACAGTCTCACAGTTTCTGTGTGCTCTCTAGCAAGCAGTTGCACAATCACAATGGCTCTCACACACTTACACACACACGCAAACTCATACAGGTAATCTGAATTATCCAGAAGTCCTCACCAGCGGCTACTTTTTACTTTTATTCTTTAAAGTTAAAAGAAAGTGGGCTTTGAAAGTGGGACAGTGGTGGCCTAGCAGCTAAGGAACTGAAAGTTTCCACTGAGGTCACACTGGTTCCACACACCTTTCATGGCTGCCCACTGCTCACTAAGGGTGATGGGTTAAATGCATAGGTCACATTTGGCTGTGTGCACAATGTGCGGTGCTATGCTGTGGATCACAATGTCAAAACTTTCACTTCACATCAGTATTCAACTTTTACCAGAGACATTTATAGCAAAATATCTACTTGAGTGATCAACCTGTTTACCTCTGTCTGTCTGTCTGTCTCCCCTTCTCTCAGGAGCTCCTGAATCACTGTTTTGAGGATGTGGAGAGTTTTATGAGCCGCCTGCAGCAGGCCGCTGAGGCACAGTGTATTCTACAGCAGAAGTCTAAGAAAAAGAGCAGGAAGAGCAGCAAAAAGCAAAAAAAGGGTAAGCAGACAGTGTGGGCTCTCAGAGCAAGAACACAGAAATATGTTACTATGCACTCACATGCTACCTCCATCATCTGTTTTATATGGGCAGATGAGTTACTGGCAGCGAAAGCCTGTCCCCCTTCAGAGGAGGAGTTTGTGGACATTTTCCAGAAACTCAAATTATCCCTGAGTCTGTTGGTAAGACTCTTCCTTTAGGAAAAAAATCCTTTAAAAAATACAATAATGAAAATTGTCCAATTTGCAGAGTGGCTTGGAAGATTCAATTGCAGAGCCAAACTCAGAAGAGTTGATTCATCACTTGTTTGTTCCACTGAAGCTGGTATTTTTCCTCTCTAACACACACACACACACACACACACACACACACACACACACACACACACACATATTTCTGCCATGTTTGGAAATGACCTGTAACAGCCAACACTGAATAGTAACTTGCTAACAGACATTTAGACATTATTTCCTCTCTCTCTCTGTGTCCGTGCTGGTCAGTTGGTGAAGACTACAGGGAGCCCGACCATAGCTGCCTCTGTCTCCAGTCCAGGCTTGAGTGGTGGAGCTGTAACCCTGCTACAAAAATGCCTTACAGCAGATGAGAGGGAGCTGTGGTCCTCACTGGGATCCAACTGGAATACACCCTGGTCAGTGATCACACGAACAATATCCAGGCCCATAGTTACCTGCACATTTTAATAGCATAAAGTAACTGTCTTCTGGGTTGTGGTGAACCACAGTGGCCAGCTTGGCTGCTCCGCCGCTCCGTACTCACCGATCTTCCTGAGCGGATGGCAGCCACAGGAATTTGATTTTGAAGGAAAGCCTTGCACAAAACAGGAGGCTTCAATAAATAATACAGAGGTAATTGTCCTGGATTATAAATCATGCACCACTGATACAGTGAGTCTCCAGCTTATCCCAATTTGTCTTTTACCACCAGGACACAGACAGCCCTGCTACCCAAACACTACCAGCCTGTGAAATGTAAGTTTCTGACACTGTGGCTTGGGAAAAAAATATAATTTAGGATCAGGGGAAGCTGAGTGTGAAGAAGGAGAAGGAGATAATAACATAACTGATGGTTGGTTATGTCAGTGAAGGCATTTTTGGTGTGTCTGTTTGCGTGTTTGTGTTTTATAGGGATAGGGGAGGTGGCCTCCCAGAGGATGAGAGACTGTACTGCTGCAGTTATGATTTTGTAGCAAGAAACAGCAGCGAGCTTTCAGTGCTTCAAGGAGAAACTCTGGAGGTTTTATTCTGATTGCTTTCATATTTTCTATTCATTAATTTTATTAGCAAAAATGATTCTTTTTAAGTGATTCATTAATGATGCAAAATCACAACAAAATCCCAGCATTTGTCATTCATCTGGTGATATGCTGGACTCTCCGGAACAGGTGCTTGAATCCTCCAAAAACTGGTGGAAATGTAAAAACAGCTATGATGAGATTGGATTTGTGCCTCATAATATTCTGGAGCCACTGTCAGCCTTGAAAATGGCTGAGGCTGACCCATCACGAAGAAGACATTCCAAGGTACCTCAGTATTGGTCTGTAGTTTGAATTATGCTAATAAAACCTACAAGGTCAGACTGTCTTAATATTTGGTTTAGAATCAATTTCATAGACATCTTTGAAACCACTTTTTTCATTTCTATGAATAGATCTTGGTTTAAAAGGAGAGACCCTTTATGTATGTATGTTAGGTAGCAGTATTTTTATAATGTCCCTTTTCCCTCTGACCAGAAGGCTCCTATTCTTCCCCCAAGCAAAAGATTTTCATACAGCCCAACCAGTCCAAAAGAGACCAGTCCAACATCCAAGGACCCCCGATCACTGACCATGCCCCCTACAGTAAATAAGGAGGACAGAGGTAGAGACACAAACACGCAGAAAAAAATATGAGCACAATGTGCACACAGTTACAGTATATACTTAATTGGCATTGAGCATAATTCGTTGACGATCAATTTAAACTGTGTGGAAGCTTAAAAAAAAAAAAACAGATTCAGTCCATTGGAGCCACACAGAGTTTGTTTTCCATCACATTGCAACCATCCCAAACTCACCTTTTGAACTACAGTTGTTTTGAATGACGAGCTCAGGGAGCGTCTGGCCAGTGGTGTTGCACGGTCGCTATCTGTACGACCCTCATCTGTGGTCTGCACCTCCAACACATCTCCACCCATCAATTACCAGTCCAGCCCAGTAGAGGTTGAGAGCTGGCTGCATAGTAGAGGCTTCAGTAGTCAGTGAGTACTTATACATGCACAGACACACACACACACTCTCAGTCCACTTCACCTGACAGGGCAAACTCCAGATGCCTGTCAAGAGGGGAACTACATGATAATACTAACTGATAATATATCTATTATGAACACACAGGAAAATTACATTTTACAGCATTTTTCAGACGCCCTTATCCAGAGCGACTTACAATCAGTAGTTACAGGGACAGTCCCCCCCCGGAGACACTCAGGGTTAAGTGTCTTGCTCAGGGACACAATGGTAGTAAGTGGGATTTGAACCTGGGTCTTCAGATTCATAGGCGAGTGTTTTACCCGCTAGGCTACTACCACCCTGCTTTATTAAAATGTGCTTTATTATACTACTGTTGGGAGTATAGGAAAAAAATAAAACAATTTTCAAATGAATACTAGTTTCTTATGGAATATTGGACTGGCAGCTCAGAGAATGCAGCCTCAAAATGCAATGACTTTTTTTTTTACACATGTAAATAGGTCACTTTAGAGGTCACTAATGGTCAGAAGGCAAATTCCAGCATTCATTTATATCATCAGTTTTCATTTCAAACTGTAACATGTCCTCTTCTCTTTTGAAAGAACTGTGCAGAGTCTAAGCATCCTGTCTTGCGCTCAGCTCTTCTCCCTGAAAAAAGATGAGCTGCTCATGGTCTCTCCAGAAGAGGGCTCTAGAGTGTACAGCCAAATTATGGTGCAGAAAGCTCTGCTTGAGGTAACATGAAAAGCAGCAGAAAAACAAGCAGGAAAACCAGAGCTCAGCTTTAACACCAAATCAATGTGTTCATTCTTTAGGATGCGAGGAAAGCCACTGAACTGGAGGAGGTGATGAAAAGGCAGAAAATAAAGGTGGATTCAATTGGGTTACAGAACAAATAATAATAGTCCTTATATGTGTGATTAAGCAACCATTTCCAGAACCAAAAAATGTCAGACCAATACACACATACATCCAGATCCAATTACATCATATATACAGCACATTATTCTCTGTTATATAAATCTATTTTTTACAGTTTTGGTAATTGTTGTCTAAAATAAAAAATCAATCATCAGTCATCAGGATGGATGTATATCACATTATGAATGTAATAAACTGATTTTGTTTTTTCCTCTTCTGCGGCCTTGGCCTTATTTTATAATCAAAAAGTAATGGATGAGAGATTGATGAGTGAATTTCGTATTTTCTGAATATACAAAAATTTCTGTCTTTTCTGAGACTTGTGGGAACTTATGAATCTTCCAAACATACTCTGGAACGCCATTTTATGCTGAAATAATATTTGGTAATTTGAGTATTTCATCATTGCATCAACACACCTTTCTCTCAATTTAATCCCGATGTTTCCTCTTAAGTGTTATTAATCAGTAAATCTAAAGTAGACTGTGGTAATCCTGTAAGAGTGTAATGAAGGGAGCCAACTCTGGGATTACACTTGTGCATGTGCACTGAGTGAGCTATAATTCTGTGTCGGCCCAGGATCTGGTAAGTTGTAGATTGACCGAACCGGAGAGAAGACCAACCAGGAACAGACCATGTCCAGGAAACAGAAGTAAGACAGAAGACTGTGTGTGTTTGCCTTATAGACCAAAGAGATGTAGATTTTATTGCTTTGTGACTTTTTGCTGTATATTGCTATAATTTGTGAACTGCAGTACATTATATGTACATTATATGATAAGTCACAATGAATCTCTGTATCGGCATTGGATCAGCACAATACCCCTGTGTGTGTATGCATGAAATAGGTGGCAGAACTCTTTGCTCTTACACTCAAGAACCAGCAAAACTGAACACAGTCAGAGGAAGAAAGAACCAAAGAGGGGGACAGAACAAAACACTTCACAGGTAACAGATACAAATACACACACAAATGTCCAAAATGCTCAAAGTACAACTGCATTCAATAACCTTGTAATTTTTCCCTGGTTATACATAACTTTGTTGTGATTTTGCAAAATCATCTTTCTGTGGTTCTTAATCATTTAATTGTACAGATTTTCAACCATCACCTGAAACTGAAACACTGTATTTATAGAATCCAAATGCTCCATGGTCTTGTGGAGGTAGATATTTGATGCAGTAAACCCAGCTGCTTGCTAAAAGAGCGAACTCCTTCATCAGCACTCTGTCTGTCTGATTTACTCATCCGGCCACCCCCACGCCACCCTCTGATTAATGGATGCTGCTAGTGAACCAGTGTGTGTGTGTGAAACTGTGAGATGTGATTGGCCATTCCATATACTTCTCTGTGTGATTAAAGGTTGGTCAGATGGCAGAATTAGGCTGCAGTGATCTGATCAGATTATAGGGTACTCCCCTAGAATGAAGGCATAGAAAGCACTTGGCAGCACAGTGGAAGTATGTGTGTGTGTTTATTTGAGTAGAGCTTTGACTTTTCTCAGCGTCAATCCAATTGAGTAAGCAGTGCGAGAGAGTGTGTGTGATTCTCAGTGCCTCTGAACCACCAATGCCCCCCTATTTCTCTTCCTCTCCTTCACATTCTGCAACAAATCATTCTCTTGTCCCCATCTCTGAACAGGGAACAGGTTCAGGAAACAGTCAAAGTCCTAAACTGGGCATAACGAACTGCAGTGATGGTGACAGATTTAGCTCTGGAAAAGGTGTGAAAGGCAGCACAGGGAAGACCCAGTGTGCTATTGCCTCCCCTCATGAGATATTTCAGGATGACTTCAGGGGGAGAGAGAGAGGAAGGGATGTCTACTGTAGCCCCTCCCACTCCAGTGCAGTCAGCCAGCCCCACCATTGCTCCAGCACCCAAGGTAAGAGCAAGTCCTCATCTACCGATTTTACATTTTATTATTCATCTATTAAGATTTGTAATCTAAACATCACATTTTTGTTTCTTTCAGACTATAGAGTTGTCTTAGACAGTGGCAATTCTATACTGAAGAAAGGAAAACTAGATGCCTCCTTCCTTCCAGTTTCCAATGACTCAGAGTAAGGTTTCACTCAATTCTGATTCTGCTCCCCCAGACCATTTCCCTACTGAACCAGTCAAGCAGTTAACAATGTGATCAAAATCTCTTGGGTCGAATATGGCAAGATGAAAGACACCACGTCTGTGAAGACTGCTTAACACAGAGCAAACACACAACCATTACTCAGCACCACACACACTGACCACAGTAAAACACACATAAACACACACCAGGAAGCCAGTCCAAGAAAACAGGAGGTCAACAGATTGTTTGACTGAGCACAGGTAAAGCCCAGATCCCAAACCTCAAATAGGTTTATGTAATGGAGATCAAATGTATTTTCAGGGCATCATAGTCACATTCATGTAGAGTAAAACCAATATGTTTTATCTGAATCCTGTAATTTCCTGATTTAGTTTTTCCATGTTTTTAAACTTAATTCTTGACCACGTTCATACCAAATGCATTACAGGTGGAACTTTTAATGTCTGATGCAGAAAAAAAAAAAAAAAAAGTATTTTGGTTGTGGTGTGTCCTAGGAAGTCACAGGTCATGGGTCAGGTTGGGAGGGACTCTGGAAGACCAACACAAACTACTTCAACAATGCCTTCCTCCTCTTCCACTACAAAGTTGAGCCAAAGTCACTTCAACAAGGAACTGGTTAGCCCAAACAATATCATAGTACTCATGTTCATTTCTTTCTTACCTGTTATTCTATTCCAATAATCCTGTACTGATGTTGATGTTTTAGTGGTCATTTAGGATGATGCTGTTGTGTTGATAAGTATGGATTGTGCATCCCTATGCTTCCGGTCTCGTAGGAACTACACACTGCGCAAGAGTGCTCAGCTTATGGATTCTCTTCCTCCCGTAATCGGCGCTCCAAATCATTGGACCAGAGACGATCTAAGGCCAAAACCACAGTCAGTCATAGCATTTACAGTACTGTGCCAAGGTTTTAAAAATGCTGAAGAATGAATACTAAAAGAATTTTGAAATCAAAATAGCAATAGTTTCTTTAGCAATTTACAAAATGCAAAGTGAGAAAACAAAAGGAATACCATTATTTGGTGCTACTACCCTTTGTCTTCAAACCATCATAATTTCTTATTGTCACGTCCATGCGGGCATACGGAGAGGAGGACGAAGAGTGACGAGGAATGGAGGACGCTTTCACCTGACATCACGGAACAGGGGTTTAATGGTGAATCACAGGACAGGGGAGACATCCGAGACGTAGACACTGGTGAACACGGAACATAACTTCAAAGACCTGACAGCGGACAGAAACGAACAGGGCAGCTTTATACAATTAACACAGGTGAAAACGATTAGGGAACATTACACAGCACAACAATTAAACTCCGGTCCGGATCCTGATCCGGACCGGAGTAACCCCCATTTCGGACCGGATCCTGACACTTATATGTGCATCTGCATGATGGCATTCGTTTTGTAGGATTATATTCAGGTTTATCAATTATACCAAACAGGTGCTAATGATCATCAGTTTCACATGTAAGTTTAAACACAGTCATTTACTGAAACTGAAACAGCTGTGTAGGAGTCTTAAAACTAGGTGGGGAACAGTCATACTGAGAACAATGGGAGGTTGTGGATGATAGTTTCGTGACACATGGACTAAAACCCATTAAGATAATTTCCCTTCATTGTCACAATGGCAAGATAGGGCATTAACCAGTTCAGCTCTGGGCCCCTGTGGACATACACAAAACTCTGCAACTGCATGCTCTATTAGTATAATTTTTTTATTCTAAATTATAACGCTCCTTAAATTGAGTATATCAGAAAAAATGAAGATAGAACACTAAAGAAAATAAAAAAGCAAACAAAAAGTGCACTTTTACATTGATTAGGCCATCTGATTTATCAGACGCCCTTATCCAGAGCGACTTACAATCAGTAGTTACAGGGACAGTCTCCCTGGAGCAACTTAGGGTTAAGTGTCTTGCTCAGGGACACAATGGTAGTGAGTGGGATTCGAACCCGGGCCTCCCGATTCATAGGCGAGTGTGTTACCCACTAGGCTACTACCACCCTACATATGATTGGCTCCAAAGTATTCTGCAGCAGGACAATGATCCCAAACATACAGGCAAGGTTCAATCTTCAGTGAGAAGAACAACAGTGAGTCTTGGAAGTCTGTCTGGGATTACATGAAGGAAGGAATTTGAGGAAGTCAACAGGCACAGGAAATCAGTAGGTCAGAGGTCTGTTCTGAAAAACCTACCAGCACAAAAAGTGTACAAGAAAATGCAAAGGGTGGTCACACCAAATATTGATTTCTGTTCTGTTCATTCATTCACAATTTTATTCATTTGTTCACTGCATTTTGTTAGTCTATGAATACACAATTTAACAAATTGTGAATGCAAATTTAAAGCATTCTTAGTTGAAAGTTTTTTTCACACAGTACTGTGAATAATCATACAGCATTTTGGAAGTGGTTACAAGTGTTTATAATAACGGTAATTGCTTTCTTTAGCATCAAGATCTTGTGAGTCTTAAGAGGGGCTGGATGAATATCCTGGGTGAAGGTGGACATGTGAGCATCTGAAACATTTCACGTACACAGCTGAACAACATATGAATCTGTAATACTTATTTGTATATAATTCCCATTTTAATTAAGCTTTTAACACTTTTATTTTTAGTGGAGGAAGCATTGGTTTGTCCTGAATGACAAGAGTTTGCAATTCTACAGAGACTCTGTTGCTGAGGAGGTGCGTGTGGGGGCAGACATTTGACGGCACTATGATATGAAGCAAACGTCTCGTTGATCTTTTTGAACTCACCACCCACAGGCTGCAGATCTGGATGGAGAGATAAGCCTGGCTACGTGTTATGATGTTACAGATTTCCCAGTGCAGAAGAATTTTGGTTTTCAGATCCATGTGAGTGCAGCAGGTTTTATTTTTTACTTTTACATTTCTGGACAATCCAAATTCTGAATTATTTTGAATTTAGTTTAAAAAAACAAGTTTGCTTTACAGTACTCCACCAATTCCGCCATTATTAATTTCTTTAGATATATTGTCATATATATCCCCTCATATATATATATATATATATATATATATATATATATATATATATATATATATATATATATATATATATATATGAGGGGAATATATATATATATATAATATATTTTCTTTTTCTTTAGACCAAAGAGGGAGTGTTTACTCTTTGTGCAATGACTTCTGGAATACGACAGAACTGGATTCAAGCAATGATGAAGAATGTGCGGCCTCCTTATGCATCTGATTTAATACGGTAACACATTTACACAGAATATATTTTAATAGATTTTGTTGGTGTTTCCAAATCATTTCAAAGTAATAATTTTAAATATATTAAAAAAGGGGGAAAGGAAAAACATTGAGAGCAAATGACACAGTGAATGTATTTTCAGAGCATAAGCGAGCCACAGAAAACAAGCTAACAAAGAATAATTTGATGTAAAGCATCCAAAACTGTCTTTTGGGAACCTGACTTAATTTAGAGTTTCTGAGTTAAATGAAACAGTGCGTTTACCATCCAATCTTCGATCTTGCTTTCTTATTTCTTTCCATGCTAACCTAAAAACAGTTTCAGTTTCCCACTTTTACGAATCCAGGTCTGTTTCATTTGTGTATGTAATATGTACATTTAGCACATTTTACTCTGTTCACATATCAGTTTTTGTCTGTGTCTGATTTGGTGTTTCCCAGTTGCGTTCTACCTAATCATCCAGTAGGGACGGGATGCACCCTCCAGGGAGAGCCGTGTCAAACAGAGGGTGAGAAAAAGAGTCATATCTACGACCACCACACAGATGGACAACATAAAACTAAAGACTGGGCAGAGATTCATTTTAAACATCTGAAGAGGAAAGATCCAGCCAAAACAATGTGTCCACCAAGTCTCAATGTGTCCACCAAGTCTTCTTTTAGAGATCAAATCAGAGACTCCACAGGGAAAGGGGCAGGCTTTGTCCCAAGTCACCAAGCTTCACATGCTGCCTATCGTGCACATACATTTATTCCTGCTACCCCCAAGGAGTCAGATGCTGACAGTGAGCTGTGTGATGGCTGTGACTTAGAACATCGAATAGAGCAAAAGAAGCCAATACAAAGTTTTCAGAACACTGTGGAGAATGAAACAGAAAGATCAGAGGATAATTCACCACAGGTAAGAAATCACTCTCATATCAGCGTGTTGTTAAAATTAAGAGGTCAGCTAAACTGAAATCTACTTTTAACAATCTTTCTCATACAGCAAATTGCCCCTTTGTCCTGCACTTCCTTTTCTTCATCTGTTCAGACTGACTTATGGGAGTTTGAGGGAGAGCTACAAACTTTGTGTAGAGAACTAGATTTGGAACGCAGCCAGGCTTTAGCACAGAGGGAGGAGTTTCAGCACTATAAGGACCGAGTCTATTCTGAAATGAGTGAAAGAAAAAAGAAGCAGGAGGTGACCGAGTCCAAGCTACAGGATGCAGAGTTCCAACTACGGAGTCTGGAGTCTAAGCTTCAATGGGCAGAACATGCTTTACAGGAAAAAGAGAAAGTGATAAAGGAGCTGCGGAGTAACCTGACAGAGACAACTGAGCTCCTTCAGTCCATGGAGGACACGCGGGAACAGAAGGAGCAGCGTCTACAGAAGCATCTTCTCCTTTTGCAGGAGAGCCAGGAAAGGGAGCGGAGGAGCCTAGGGGCTAGCCTGGAGATCTCTGAGCAAAGAAGCAAGGAGCTGGAGGATCAGCTCCAGCAACAGAAGTACCAGTGGGATGCTGAGCTCCAGACTAAACACAGCAGGCTGGAGAGAACGTGTGTGGAGCTGCAGAGCCAACTGGAGGAATCAGAAGGGGAGGTAGGTCGTCTGAAGGAGCGTCTGCAGAGTGAGGAGACCCTCTACTATAACCTAGAGCACAGCTATGAGTGTGTGCGGGAGGAGCTTGAGTGTGCACGGAGCAGAGGACAGGCAGCAAAAGATTGCTTCAGGGAACAGCTGGACAAAAAGGAGCGTGAGCTGCAGGAGGTGCTTGTAAAGATGGCCGCACTGGGCACCAGCCTGGAGGAGACGGAGCATCTACTAAAAGAGGCTAGGGAGACATGCTGCCATGTCTCTGGGTGCAGCATGCATCAGGGTCTACCCGCCATCTCTGATAAGTCAAAAGAACACTTGGTGCATTTCAAAGTTCCTGCTGTTTGGCCAAAATGGAAGGGAAGTGGTGGGGAGTCGGCAGAGAACCCAGATCAAGGACCCCTTGAAGAAGATGCAGAAAGAGTGATTCATGTGATACAGGCTCTGGAGACTAAACTGAGTGACACAGAGGAGAAACTGAGAGAGATTACCCTGCAACTAAAAAATCAGCAGCAACAGAGCAGAACAGAAGTCTGTCTTCTGCATCAAGACAAACAGGAACCAAGCACCATGGCAACCATGGACCATGGCAAACAGCAACTTTGTAAGGGTCTGGAACCGTCGAAAAATGCTGACGCTAATGCTCAGTGTCATGTTTTAAGAGAAGACGGGCAGGGTCCTCAAGGGTCACCAGAAAAAGTTGCTTTAGCGCTTTCGATGGTCTTGAGTAAAATGGCTGCAGCGCTGGAACATCCAGGCATAGAACTGCGGAGGCACATAGTGGAACTGCATGAGCAGGCCTACATTGTAAAGAGACACCAACAAAAGGCTCACATTCTCATGTTCGAAGACAATGAAATCCACAGTGCATGCATGAGAGCAGAGCTGGCATACATCACATACAAACTTCACGGCTGGATGGAGAACCCACCAAGAGAAGATACGCTGGGTGAGTGCATCTGGGAGACTGCAGACAACAAAATAAACTTCCCATGGCAACAAGCCATGGCTGACATCAGCCACCCAGAGCTCACTCCTTACCAGGACATCCAGGACACAGAGGGTGCTGAGGAGGGTGATGAACTGCGTGACAGGGTAGGGAGGTGCGTGACAAGGGAGCAGCGCTGCAGAGGAAGTGAAAACCTTGTTGCGCAGCTCCATGCTCAATCCCAAGCATTACACAACCTGTCTCTGCAGGTCCACACAGATGTCACGGACACACAATCAGACCGTGTAGTGACCCCCACCATCCTGAATGAGGCACTGTTTGAAGCTCAGATGGCCTATCTGGCATGTCGACTGCATAACAGCATGCAGCAAGAGGTGAGTGTGATTCGCTCACAGCATGAGCAAGCCAGACGGGAGTGCCAGACAGCATGCAGAAGCATGAAGGTGCTGTTTCGTGAGCAGGCACAGCGCTACGAGGCTCGTTTGCAGAAGGAGAATTGTTTTCTTGAAGACGCCTTAGCCCGTCTTAAAAAGGCACAGGAGAAATGCAATGCTGCAGAAGCCAGTGCCCAACAGAAGGCAGAGGAAGTCAAAAAAATGGAGGAGAAGCTGCAAGAGAAGCTGCAGGAACTTCAGAGAATTCATGAGGAGGAGATGACTCAACTCCATAAATACTACACACAGATAATGCCTACATCTGACACAACCAAGATGAATTGTGATGGAAATAGAAAGACTGACTCCATGCATGTGCAAGTTATAGAACATGAGACTGAAATTAACAGCCTAAAGGAGGAGCTGGCCAAATGGAAAGAAATGAAAGGAGACACAAAAGTCCTAAGAGACTCTTACCTCAGAGAACTGCGGAGTCTAAAGGTGATAACATTTACCTACAAAAAGTTATGATTAAACTAGAAGTTTTGGGTGTAATTGAAATGTACCTAATAATTGTTAATGAATCAATCATACATTTATTTCCCAAATAATCAATATTCAGTCATGTAGTTTTCTCCATTGCCAGTAATCATCAACCACCCACTAAAAAAGAACTTCCTTAAATTCGAAAATTTGCTAAATAAACAATTAGTACTTTAATTAGTATGTGGTCTTAGTAAAAAGTAGTGAAGTTGTACCTCTCTGGTCATTCTAAATACTTTGGTTTAGTTATTTCTCCTATGAAATTTCTTTTGTCTTATTTGTCTTCAGCTATTGCCAAATATTCTATCGACACTTCATACACTTTTATTTTAACCCATGTTTTATAAAAAAAATATTTAAAAATGAATAAAATAAAACATAGAAAACAATCGATCTTTATTTACAGCACAGGCCAAAGGTTTGGACACCTTCTCATTCAATGTGTTTTCTTTATTTTCATGACCATTTACATTGGTAGATTCTCACTGAAGGCATCAAAACTATGAATGAACACATGTGGAGTTCTGTACTTAACAAAAAAAGGTGAAATAACTGAAAACACGTTTTATATTCTAGTTTCTTCAAAAAATCCACCCTTTGCTCTGATAACTGCTTTGCACACTCTTGGCATTCTCTCTGTGAGCTTCAAGTGGTCGTCACCTGAAATGGTTTTCACGTCACAGGTATGCCTCATCAGGGTTAATTTGTGGAATTTCTTGCTTTATTAATGGGGTTGGGACCATCAGTTGTGTTGTGCAGAGGTCAGGTTACTACACATCTGACAGCCCTATTGGACAGCTGTTAAAATTCATATTATGGCAAGAACCAATCAGCTAACTAAAGAAAAACGAGTGGCCATCATTACTTTAAGAAATGAAGATCAGTCAGTCCGGAAAATTGCAAAAACTTTAATTGTGTCCCCAAGTGGAGTCTCAAAAACCATCAAGCGCTACTACGAAACTGGCACACATGAGGACCTACCCAGGAAAGGAAGACCAAGAGTAACCTCTGCTTCTGAAGACAAGTTCATCCGAGTCACCAGCCTCAGAAATAGCAAGTTATCAGCAGCTCAGATCAGAGACCAGTTAAATGCCACACAGAGTTCTAGCAGCAGACCCATCTCTAGAACAACTGTTAAGAGAAGACGAATCAGGCCTTCATGGTCAAATAGCTGCCAGGAAACCACTGCAAACGAGAGGCAACGAGCAGAAGAGATTTGTTTGAGCCAAGAAACACAAGGAATGGAAATCTGTGCTTTGGTCTGATAAGATCTTGGTTCCAACCACCATATCTTTGTGAGACGTAGGAAAGGTGAATGGATGGATTCCACATGCCTAGTTCCCACTGTGAAGCATGGAGGAGGAGGTGTGATGGTGTGGGGGTGTTTTACTGTTGACACAAATTCAAAATTGAAGGCACACTGAACCAGAATGGCAACCACAGCATCCTGCTGTGACATGCCTTCCCATCCGGTTTGCGTTTAGTTGGATCATTTATTTCTCAACAGGACAATGACCCCAAACACACCTCCAGGCTGTGTAAGGGCTATTTGATCAAGATGGAGAGTGATGGAGTGCTGCAGCAGATGACCTGGCCTCCAAAGTCACTGGACTTCGAGATGGTTTGGGGTGAGCTGGACCGCAGAGTGAAGGCAAAGGGGCCAGTGATGGCCTAGCGGTTAAGGAAGCGGCCCCATAATCAGAAGGTTGCCGGTTCGAATCCCGATCCGCCAAGGTACCACTGAGGTGCCACTGAGCAAAGAACCATCCCCACACACTGCTCCCTGGGCACCTGTCATGGCTGCCCACTGCTCACTCAGGGTGATGGGTTAAATGCAGAGGACAAATTTCACTGTGTGCATTGTGTGCTGTGCTGCTGTGTATCACATGTGACAATCACTTCACTTTGTACAAGTGCTAAACAGCTCTGGGAACTCCTTCAAGACTGTTGGAAAACCATTTCAGGTGACGACCACTTTAAGCTCACAGAGAGAATGCCAAGAATGTGCAAAGCAGCAATCAGAGCAAAGGGTGGCTATTTTGAAGAAACTAGAATATAAAACATGTTTTCAGTTATTTCACCTTTTTTTGTTATGTACATAACTCCACATGTGTTCATTCATAGTTTTGATGCCTTCAGTGAGAATCTACCAATGTAAATGGTCATGAAAATAAAGAAAACACATTGAATGAGAAGGTGGTATATTCATACAACGTAGCATTGTAAGAAAAGAAGAGAAGTCTGTGTTCACCTCTGTGCAGCATCAACAACAACATTTCTTATATAGAAAAAATTGTAGTGGTAGGAAAGTCCAAATGGCAGTATAGAGGGTCTGTCCATGTTTGAAGGTTTTAGTCCAGTGACATGGTCTACACTGCTTGTCCATTTTAGCTTTAGCCGCTATGGTGTTGGGGGCTGTGGTGACCCTCTGGCATGTTTCATGTTGGTACAGCTCATCAGCAGCTCGATGCCAAGAACCAGGATCTAGAGTAACTTAGAGAGAGACAGATTAGTCATGTTATTGTTCAAATTAAAATATTTCATGAAATACTTCATTGATTGTAACATGAAAGCAAGTTGTAACTTGCTCAGGATAAGGGCGTTTGCCAAATGCCTTAAATGTCAATGTAAATGTAAGTGTAAAATCAACAGTTGAATTCAATGTTCTATTGAGAATAATATATGGGTTTATGAAGTTCGAAAACCATTGCATTCTGTTTTATTTTATTAAATTTGTGTCCCAGATTATAATTGAAAATATTAAAAATATTTTTTTTTCCTATTGTAGTGCATTTCAAATTTTCAGTGAGTGGACAGTATTATAATGCAAAAGTGTGTCAAAAAGCATTTTTAAGAAAAACAAGTGTAAAGTCTATTACTGTTTGAACAAATATATTTGTTTTCTAATTATAACTATTACAAACATAATCATGTTGTCAAATTATTTAGGCAACATTTGAGCAAGGCTTCAGCAGTATGGATGAAAGCCATAAAAATATTATTGAGGACCTGCAGCGCCAGCACCAGAGAGAGGTGGAATGTCTGGCAGCGGAGAGAGAGAGAGTTCTGCAGGAGGAGACCAATGCTACAATTGCAGGTATATATTACACACACAAATTGTGCCTAAGATCTTACTTTCATTTGACTACATTAGAACCATGGCAGCATTTCACACTGTTGGCTTCTCTCCACCACACGCCACTTTTTTTATCATTCACTCATGTTAATGAGCATCATAAAGTGGCTTTTGATGATTACAATAGTGAAAAAAGCAGCCATAATGGTTACAAGAAGCAACTCTGCGGAAAAAAAAAACCTGATTCATCAAACATACTTTTTCCTGATACAACAAATACTACTGTAAATATGTTTCTTGTATTGGATTCTTCAGTATGGCTTCATCTTAGGTCTCTTTAACCACCACAGAGTAAGGGTGTCCAAACTTTTCACTGGTAGTGTATACTCCAATAATCTATCAAACTCACAACATTCCATTCATGCCTGTTTTACCTTGCAGAATGATTATGTATTTTTGTTTGGTGTAGTTAGACTGACAGCAACAAGTTTGCATCATATTGAGAGTGACTATATACCACAAGATTGTAGTGCCATTAATAGAGGACAAGGAATGAGACTGCAGGAGTTTAAAACAGTAATGTTATCATCTGGAAAGATAGATACTGTATAAATAACTTTAAGGGTGTAATTTAGTGTTGACCGAGGTGGGGTGAAGTTGTCAAGTTTATTGTGGTACAAGTAAATCACATAAAATCCACCACTCCGTGTGCTGAACAATTTTCTCTCCCCGTCTCTGGTGTGTTTCAGACAGTAATGCCAGTCAATACTTCTCTTTCACCTGGTTAGCGATCTCAGAACTGCTGACAGGTCCATGATCACTGGGGAATGTTTCTGCTGGAAGGGTCTTGCGAGCTCTGGAGGGGAACACGGGGACTCTAGTTGACTCTGTAGTATTTCGGATCAGGCAGGTGTAAATCCCTCGCACCTGATGCTCGTATTTTGTCTATTGAAGGACTGTACTTAACTGAATAACTTTCTCAAGTGATTCGTTCTTTTCTCAGTTCGTTTGAGCTGTCAGCCGCTGGGCTGCTGGAGGGAGGGAGTGATTGTATGCGCGTACTATGCCATGTCGCCAATGCCTGAATGAACCAATCACTCTGTGAACTACACTCTCCTAAATCAGTTTCATCTGAGGCGACTGTTTTTTTTTTTTTGGGGGGGGGGTTAAAAGCAGAGGACGCATTTCGTTGTGTGCACTGTGTTCTGTGCTGTGTATCACAATGACAATCACTTCACTTTCACTTCATATTTCTTGATTCAGCAACAAATGTAATAAGATTCACAATATATATTTTCTGACTAATAAATAAATGTAATACCATTCACAAAGGCATTTTTTGACTTTTGAAAGTAAATGTTTGTGATGCACAAATGTCAGTGCAGTTACATTAATTCACAAACCAATAGACCTGCATTTACAAATCACTGTATATATTTGTGAATTCCCTTACATTTATTTGGGGAGTTTTGAAAATTCAAAACTCCACAAATAAATGTAAAAAAAAAACTCCTGATGTCACTCGTTTCACAAATGCATTATTTTCAACAGGTAGCCAATGATATTAAGTTTATAGTCAATACCATCAACTGATGTTCGAGAGTTTGATTTAATGGTGACAACATTGTGCTACTTTTGTTCATTGTCGTTTTCTCTTATTAGGAATTGCGAAAACATAAACAAGTGTAGCGTTTGCAGCCAATAGGGCTGGGCTTATTTACATATGGCCACTTCTAGGGGTGAGGCGAGGTTCTACCCACAGTTTGGTGACTGTTGGGCGAGTTAGTGGGCTGTTGCCTGAAAAATTAGGTAGTCAGAGCAGACAGGGAATATATTGCGATCTGAAATAAAAGAGAGAAAAAAAAGAAAGGAAGAAACCTTGGGAAGGAGTGATATGGAGAGGGACGCCCTTCCACGGTAGAGTGAGCCTGCAAATTGTGTCAGTGCAGGGCTGGTGATGATTTGTACAATATAATAATAAGTCCTACAGTTGTAGGGTTGGAGAAGTCCAGGATGTAGTCAGTGTCATGGTCTAGATTATGTGTCCATAATGATGCTACTTGTCCACTTGAAGATCCCTGAAGCTGTAGTTGTAACGGTGGTGGTGGCTGTGGTGACCTTCTGGTTCGTTTCTTGCTTTGTCCTCGTTTAGCAGTTGTCAGGAACCAGGATTTATTTGCTGGTCTCTTCATTGGGATCTGCCAGTAGTCTAGGTGCTTGATTCCGTGTCTCGAAGAAAACAAACAGAAGCAGCGGCAGACGGTTGCACTGTACGACCGATACTGAAATATGTGGTTATAGTGGTATATTGGTGCTACAGTGGCCCGGTACCCTAACTAGGACAGCCTAACTAGGGTGAATTTAACTTTGTCTGTGTCTGTGTCTAATAGGGGGACTGTGATAAACTGGACTTTATAATTGACACTGCGTCAAAGTGAAGTGAAATGAGTGTCTAAGCCAGAGAAAACAGATTTTGATTTTGAGATTGTATTTAACCTTCCGGTCACCTCCCTGTCACCATCCTTTGCTACACAAGTTTCTGAAAATGAGGTGGGAAAAAAGTCATAAATCCTGCAGTGTTTTGTTATGGTAGTGTCCGTGTATCTGCTGAATTTAAGTGAAAGTTTTCCCGCTCACTCATGTCAAGTGGTGCCTGTCAGTCACATGTAAACACAGACAGCCTGGTGTCTGGACCTTGGGAAATTACAGGCAAGTGTTATTGATATGAGAAAGGGTACTGTCAAAGATTACACCCAGATTCTTAACCTGCTGAGATGGGGAGATGGAACAGTTATCAATATCAATTAAAATACTTGGATCTTGATTTAGTACCAGTAAGTAAGATTTCATTTTAATCACTGTTAAATTTAAGGAAATTTGAGTTACAGAATGCAGATGAATACAGATATGATGGTAGAGAATCCAGGGGTTAGATTTTTTTTTTATATAATAAGAGTAGTGACTTTGCATAACCTTCATTAGAGCATATTAAACCAGAGTAGTAGTTGTGTTTGGTATGAATTATATAGCCCTTGTAATGGACCAGTTAAATAGCATACCAATTACATATAAAACATTCTGTGAATTAGTAAACAAATCTTTTGAACAAAAGTTTTAAGTAGGGCTGCAACTAATGATTATTTTAATAATGGATTAATCTGTCTATTCTTTTTTTTATTTTTGATTAATCTGAGAATGGAATAAAAAAATTAAGAAAAGCATTCATCCAACCCCAGAACAAAATGTTTTAGAAAGTACACAAATGTGTTGCTCCTTGAGCTGTTATAATAATAATAAAATAAAATAAAAATGGATCAACACAAAAAACATACACATGTATGCTTTACAGCTGCCAAATATAGACTTAAAATAAATTGCCACCTGAGCTGCCAGAACTGAATGTCAGAAATGGTTCTCTACACTACACTGCAGATGCACACACCTCAATAGACACACTTTTGCAGACAAACTCTCACACTGACAAATGCACACACACTTACTCACTCTCACTCCCTTTGTTCAGACACTTTTCATTGCAATGCAAAAATGTGAGCATGTTCATATGCTCCTGGCTCAGGCTCATTCTTTGTGGCTATGTTGCCTTCTGCAGAAAACAGATGTACAAAGTGACATGATTGTCATTGTGAAACACTGCAGCACACTGTGACACAATGAAATGTTTCCTCTGCTTTTAAGCATCAACTTTGGTGAAACACAGTGTGATAGGGGAGCTCTGACCAGGCATCAGGCGTGGTCTGTTTTAACGCTTTGTAACAGTATTATATTTTTGTAGTACTCCTTTAAATGCACACAGCACTAGGCTGTGGCAGAGTTAGTCACCTGGCCCAGTTTTGATGCAGGCAGAGGAACCGAGCAGCCTGGTTCAAGCTACCATGGTCCCTTTTATTATTTTCTGTACATATAAATAGAGACGTTTTGGTATGTGTATTGTCCCCATCTCAAGTAAGTGCGGCTACAAAGTCAAAGTGAAGTGAAGTGATTGTCACATGTGATACACAGCAGCACAGCACACGGTGCACACAGTGAAATTTGTCCTCTGCATTTAACCCATCACCCTGAGTGAGCAGTGGGCAGCCATGACAGGCGCCCGGGGAGCAGTGTGTGGGGATGGTGCTTTGCTCAGTGGCACCTCAGTGGCACCTTGGCGGATCGGGATTCGAACCAGCAACCTTCTGATTACGCTTCCTTAACCGGTAGGCCACCACTGCCCCGTTAGGCCACCACTGCCCCACTGATTACAGCATCGACTCGTTGTCTAATCTTTTAGTAATCAATTTTTATCAATTTAATCGATGTGTTGTTGCAGCCCTAATGGACAGATAGAAAGGTTATCCAGAGGTATGATGTAGTCAGACAGCATAGTTCTGCTTTATTTAGAGTTTTGAAGACTTTCATGTTGGACTGTGCAGAAAGGATGCTACAGTAGCTCAATGTCACTGATTTTATGAGATGGGGCTAACTGCTGTTAGAAAGCTATCTCTTGCAATACACTTTTCACATCAATCCACATTATTCAATTTAGATATTTTCTGAAATATTTCTCAAATTTTAGACATAATGATATTTAATAAAATTGTAAGGTGATTTGTTATTCACTGTTTCTATCTGTATTATCTGTTCACAGAAGGACTGTGTAAAGAATCTGCCATTTTAGCATTAAACATGAATTTAAGGTTAATTCGGAATAAAAATTAATTCCTACCCACATTTAAAGTTTATTGTCTGGGCAGTACAGATTAAAGATCTTCATATTCAATTTTTTGGCCATCTGAATGCCCAAGATGCCTATAGCAAAGATCATGTGTGTTATGCCACTGTTCTGTTTTTCAGCGATTGAAGTAATGAGAAAAGCCCACAAAGAAGAGCTTGAGAAGATCCAGAGAAGCCAGCAGAACACCTTCAGCACAGATAGTAATGCATTTCATCCCCATAATGAGTGAGTGTGAGCTCATGGTGGAATGTACACAGAAAACAAGAATGCTGTGTTTGCTTTAATAGAAGGTTTGAAGTCTGATCATCCTCTGATGTACATTGTCTGTCAGTGAGGAGCTGAGGTCCATTCACAGGGAACTGGAGATCCTGTCAGAGCAGTATTCACAGAAATGCTTGGAAAATAAGCACCTTAGCCAGACAATACAGTCTGAGAGGCAGTCTCTAATGCAAGCAAGACGAGATAACAAGGAGTTACAGAGTCAAAATCAGGTATGCGTTCATCCTGAATGAATTTAAACATACTCTCACAACTGGCTTCTGGACAAGCATATGCCTGGTGTCACTTCAATGGTGGCAAATCAAATGTCAGAAAACCAGTTTACAACCTGCAAAAATTTGGCTCAAAACAAATTTACAAGCAGTGAAAGTTTTGTGGAGTGAAGCATACATTAGACCATAGATATGGAGTGCTGCCAGTGCCAAAAACTAAATAGATAAATACGACAATGATTAAATAATAAAATGTGTCATTAATTATTTAAAATAATAATTCCTTATTTTATTCATTATTGATGGGTCAGAATGACAGATTGAGTAATTCATGTTGCATTGAATGTGCCAAAATTAAATACATTTTTTTATATTTTAGTTTGACATATTGAATTTTTTTCTAGTTGTATAATTCGGCAAATTGAATTAATTGTTTTTATTTTGCATTTGAAATAACTCATGACACATTTTATTATTTAATTATTAATGTATTTATCTCTTTTATTTTGCCGCTGGTAGAAACATTTAGCCAACCAGCCTGTGGCAAGTTTTTGATTAAAAAAAAAAAAGACCCGAGACCTGGAATTTGCATCCAGTGAATCGTTTTTTTTTTTTTTTTTTTTGCTCCTTCAGAAAGCACATTCACATTTCATGCAATGAATAGAATAGAATAGAATAGAACAGAAAATAATGCTTTTTATTGTCACTATATGCACGTACAATGATATTAAAAGCATAAAGAAGGCTCATCAGCGTTAAGCATCATTCCCTCTCCCTAAGTCGTCATCTTTTTCACAAGCTCAAATCTGGTCCTCCTACATTTTGACTAAACATTATGCACAGCTCTACCTTTACTGTTTGATTGACACAACACACATTTCTGACCTATCATACCTAACTTTCCATTTTGATTCAGTACTTGTAAAGGGTCAGTGAAGACTTAGTGGGTAAGAAAGCAGACTCATAATTGGTAGGTTGCTGCTGGTTCAAATCCTGAATGGCCAAGGTGCCACTGAGGTCCTCTTGATCAAGGTACCATCCCCATACACTGCCCCTGGCACCTTTCATGGCTGCCTACTGCTCACCAAGGTTAAAAGAAGAGGACACATTTCATTGTGTGCAGTGTTTGACAATGTGACACTTCTCAAACAATACAGTACTAAAGTGCACAATGTATTCTCACTCTTGTTCACTTGAATGAAAATGCTAATTTTGAAATTCACATAGGTTAAAACTTAAAAGAACATATGTTCTTCACCTGTCACACTGCAGATGTAGGAGGCATGTGCAGGTAACAAAAAATTAGCAGGTAATCACAGAACACAGATATCATAAATGTCCCCAAAACAGAGGGTGGCATGGCAAAAAAGGCAAAGCAAAACCAAACATGAATAAATCAATCTCACATAAATTAAATCATTGCACATTTTCAGTGTGAATGTGCTCTTTAAGCTCTGCAATGCTGTATCTGATTGCTGTAGCAGTGTTTTCTCTGTCAGGAGCTGAATAAGCACTTGGAGGCTGAAATCTCACTAATGCGCTCCTGTGTCAGTGGAGAACCAATCAGCAAAATGAAAGGCTGGGAGAAGGACCTGTACCAGTTACAGGTCTTACAATCACAAATGCATCAACATTGATACTCCAACTTGTACTCAGAACACAGTCTCAGGTGCAGTGTGCTTGTTTTGTAGGCAAAGCTTCTTGTCAAGGATGTAGAAATTCAGTATCTGAGGCAGGAGATCAGCTCCTTGAAGGATGAACTGGAGATATCAAATAGGGTATATATTCTTCCCTCCTCTTACTTCTCATGTCCTTAGCCTATAACCTTAAATTAATTAATTGTCTTCTGTAAATCTACCATTGTACTGAACCTGCATGTGTGCGTGCAGCATTCTGAAGAGATACAATGTGACCAGACAGAGAGAACAGATGTGAATGATCTTCCAATCAGCTGCAATTATGGTAAAACAAGCTATTTAGTGAAATTCCATTCATGTTACTGTACACTGGCCTGCCATGTCATTGTACTGTGCTGCAGGTTTGGTGAGCTTGTTAACTAAAAACGATGTCCTGAGGGGTGACTCCACTTTACAGCTCTCTGTGAAGGTTAGCATAAAAAATGAATGTGTTCATTACTGTTCGGGAACTGACATCATAATAACACTGATGTCTCTTTCTTTTAAAGGACAGCCTCTCTGCACAAGAGAAAACGAAGCTTTTTGAGGCCATGGAAAGCTAAGCATTGTGTTATGACTGTATTATAAATGGGTGGAGGTAAATGGTGTAAACAATTTTTTATTTAAGTTCATAATACAACATTAGGTTGTGCTAATACATCAGGTGTGAAATTGTATACGTTGTATAACGTAAAAGTAAAAAAGCAGGCAGATCCAATTCCATTATTAGGATTATTTATTCTTTAAACCACCATACTGCATCACATACAATGTGTTTGTCGATGTGATTAGCTTCATCTGCCCCTTGTATCCTGCCATCACACTGCTTTGGTTCTCCTGTTCCTTCAGTCCCTGTTTGTCATTGTCCTTTGAAACTGTGTTTGCTTTGACTAGGTGAAAGACCATCAAGCAGCAAGGAGAGCAGGTGAGCTAGTGTCATCATCTGCCGTTGCTTCTGTTTGTTCTCTCCGTGGCACTGAATCAAGTGCCCAGACCACACAATTAAGAGGATCCTAGTCCCTGGACTGAACTGCTGACGAGATGAGCAGGAAATGTACTAGAGGGTCACCACAACCACCACCACCATAACAGATAAACAGATAAATCTTCAAATGGACCAGAAGCATTATAATTGACATGCAATGTACACATTGACACTGGACTAAAACCTACTCTTCACTGTCCAGTACCTCCAAACATGGACAAATGCTCTATACTGCATCTATACTTTTCTACCATTACACCTGTTGGACTTTTTTTCTTTTCATGGACAAATCATCACTAACCATGCACTGACACCAATTGCAGGCTCACTCTACCCTGGAAGGGGGTTCCTCTCTGTATCACTCCTTCCCAGAGTTTTTAAATTATTTAGTTATTGGAAACTTATTTTCCCTTATACTAATGATGAAACCAAATTGTTTGGTGTCTCTCAATGACCCCCCATCAGATGTACCTATCTGATTTTGGCTTGGATGCATAAGAGAACAGTTTATATCATATTCTCCCAATTTGTCTCTGCCCAGTATGTATTTAGCCTTTTACCATGAGAGATGCTGTATTCTGATTTCTTACATAAACAAATGTTGCTTTTTTACCATTATAGTTCATCCATATCTGTTGATGGACTTTATCTGAGTTTATCTGAGCTGATTATCTGAGTCCTCTCTGGTATTTCTTTATGATTTTTCGTGCTTATTTTACTTCTAAGAATTCATGTGTTACTGGAAATGAATATTGCAATAACAAATAAATCAAAGAAACCACAAAGATTCCATGGGTACTGCCTCTGAATTAACAGTTAAATACAGGCTCACCTACACGATAGTTTCCCTGTAGAGCCAACATGACTGCTAACATCAAAATGATAGAGAAATCTCTCATTTCTAATGTCTTAGCCAATCAGAATGTTGGCACAGGGCTTAACATTTTACACATCCTTCTTCAGAGCCATAATCTCCTTAAACATTTTGTCCTTTGCGATCAAGTTGGATTCTGTCATTGGGGTGATGGGACGTTCAATATAGTGTCTTTGGGAGCTCATGACATCTGAGCAGTATTACTGTCAGGGTGTAGTAATATAGAAGCTATATATAAACTCCTACCTCTCAGGGCCTGTGATGGGCATCACACTGATATTTCATCAGTCTTGAAATAGTTCCCCTGGTGTCACAATGGATATCAGTTTTCAAGCTGTAAGTGAGTTGGGACAATGTGTTTTAGCTAACAATCATCTGACCATGCATGAACATGCACATGCAACACAATCACAGACTCCACTCCCTCAAGCACATCATGTGATAATTACACTTTCAGCTAGTTTATTGTGTCGTGAACTCTGTATAGTGACTGAGCAGAAGACCACAGAGTCATAGGTTCAACCCCACTGACTACCATTGCATCCCTGAACAAGGGACACATGTAAATGTATGGCCCAGTGTAACGAAATAGAAGCAAATGTGTAGCTGACTATGAAGAAAGAAAATTGCTACACTCAGTATATTTAAAAAAAGTTGTTACATGTACATTTCACAAAATGTAGCATGTTACTACCCACTTCTGCCTATGGGGGCAGTGGTAGCCTAGCATTTAAGGAAGCATCCCTGTAATCAGAAAGTTGCCAGTTTGCCACTGAGCAGAGCACCGTACCCACACACATTTACATTTACACGATTTATCAGACGCCCTTATCCAGAGCGACTTATAATCTGTAGTTACAGGGACAGTCACCCTGGAGCAATTTTAGGGTTAAGAGTCTTGCTCAGGGACACAATGGTAGTAAGTGGGGTTTGAACCTGGGTCTTCTGGTTCATAGGCGAGTGTGTTACCCACTAGGCTACTACCACCCACACACTACTTCACGGGTGCCTGTCATGGCTGCCCACTGCTCACTAAGGGTGATGGGTTAAAGCAGTGTGTGTGCTGTGTTGCAGTGTTTCACAATTACAATCAATTGACTTTCACTTTCAACTATTATGACTTGGTTAGACTGCCATGGGTGATAATGTAAATCTTAAATGTTACATCAGGACTATGAGAATGAGACCAAACATGACCTTATTGTACCTTGCTTTACCATGAAACACTTTCTACAGTCTTGTATTAGTTAAGGTCACCTCAGATGGGAAAAAAAAGATGATAATATGCTTCCTACCAACATATTTTCCCTTGTTGTAGTCCTGCAGCCTGGCTCTGGATTTATGACACAGGAACAGCTGAAGACAATGCAGTTGCGGATGATATCCAATCCCAGCATGTTTTCCAACACCGAGACAATTGAGGTCACAGGCACTGTGAGTGTTGTCGACACACTGTCCGTGCTGACATACACCAGACTTCAGTTCCATTCATGTGCTGGACATTTGTAATTTCTATTCAATTTGTTTGCATACAGATGCATCAGACAATGTGCATCAGACATTACTACACAAGCACCAACATTACTAGTTTTAGATGGATACATGTTATTCATGATGAAACAAATAAACAATACCTGTATGCAAATATCCTCTGCTTATATTTACTTTAGGTCTCTAACATGTTCATTTTCTACCCATAACTGACCTGTTATTAATTAATTAAAGTTGCTAAATGTTCCTCCAGTTGTTCCTTTTGGTACAACTTACTTTTCTAGGCTTACAAAAAGATCAAATCATTTTTCATGAAACATGTACAATGTTGCCGTTTCAACCTTCATTTCAATATATTTCTGTGGTCAAGGCATGAAAACACATTATTTAATATGACAACTAAATAAAGGCAAAAACTAAACTGAGCCTTTTTTGACTAAGATTTAAGTACATTTCATATACTAATGTAGTGATAATTATTTGAAAGTAAACAATAAAGGAAATCATGTTAATACACTATATTTGCACAATGGGAAAATTAATTAATATGACTGGACAATATGCTCAAAACATTTTCTTTACATTTTCCTCCCTAAATGTATATCTTAACTAATAGGTTAGATGTAGCACATTATCCAACAGCTTTTCTGTATTTTCATGAGTACTGTGATATAGATATGGAGTATGGCTATTTTCCTGGGTGAACCCATCTTTCTCCTCTGTATAAATGACCACCAGATCTTTAATATGAAACATTGCTGCACTTTTTCCTTGTTTTTTCCAATGTGAAAAAGACACAGCTACTGTACTCACTAGTCTCTCTCAGTTTTCATTTTATACACTGTCTTAAAAATGCATCTAACCAATAAAATCATTATATAAGCCAGATCTAATTATCTTCTATGGTCGTTGTTCATTCTACTGAAAGAAACAACAGATTTCAAAATCGCTCTAATTTTATAGGCCTTCGTACAACATGGGTATGCCGTAGTCTGTCATTAAATTTAAAACTTCAGATCCAAGTTGATATCTGTAGACAAGTTTTCAGTTCGCTGCCCCTTTCCTCATGTCCTCTTAGTCGTCCTCCTCCTCGTCTCGACTCAGGAATGCCAGCTCGTTCTCATAACAGAAGGAGTTTGTTTTGCTGGGTGATAAGGACTTGTTTTCCACTATATCCTTGGAGCTGCAATGTGGTGTAGAGGGTACTTCATAAGTTTTATGGAAGTATGTGTAGTCCACCCTATATTGGTTCTTCTCTTCAAATACCACTGGTTCAAAGCGGTGACCCCAAAGGATCTCACTTGCCAGATAAGAGCTGCGGGCCTGCGCAGTCATTGCAGTTGCTTCTACCATACCTTCAAGAATAATTACAATCTCAAAGTCTGCTGTCTCCAAGTCCTGCTTGCTTATACCAAACAGCGGACTTTCCTCATCAATTTCATGGAGGATAGTCAAGGGTGTAACAAGGAAGATTCGGTCAAGGCCTTTATCATAGCCCACATTAATGTCGATCTGGTCCAGTGGGATGTATTCTCCTTCATCAGTGATTCGGGGTTTGATAAGTTGTGCTCGCACATGCGCCTCCACCATGTGACTCTTCCGCAGGTTGCCAACACGAAACATCAGACACAACTTGCCATCACGCATGGCAATCACAGCATTGTGGGAGAACAAAAGGGTCTGTGCACGCTTCTTGGGCCTAGCCATCTTCACCATAATGGCACCAATCATAAAAGAGTCAACGATGCAGCCAACAATGGATTGGAGGACAACCATAAAAACAGCCAGGGGACACTCCTCCGTCACACAGCGGAAGCCGTAGCCAATAGTGGTCTGCGTCTCAATGGAAAATAAAAAAGCTGCTACAAATCCATTTACCTGCATGACACATGGTGTGAAATTTTCATTGCCACCACTTATGGGCTTATCCAGGTCACCATGGAGCAGTGCAATTACCCAAAATGCCAGGCCAAAGCCCAACCAGGATATGACAAATACCAAAGAGAAGATCACAAACATCCATCTCCAGCGCACATCTACACAAGTAGTAAAGATGTCAGACAGATAGCGCTGTGACTGCTCCTCCATACGCAAGAAGCGTACATTGCACTGGCCAGTTTTGTTGACAAAACGGCTGCGCAGCTTGCGTCGTGTGTGAATCTTGCCATTGCCAAGTGCTGGCATTGGGCTCGGCTTATGAATCTCCTGAAGAACTGAAGAACTGACACAGTAGTGGTGGGAACTGTTCACACTCATATCTGGGATCAAGGTTCAGAATGGAAACAGCCCTGGCCAATATGTCCACAACACTGTACATGACAGGAAAGAAATCACAGAATTAGTGAAAGTGATTTACATACATACATGCAACCATAGATGAATGTCAAGACACTCTTAATATACATTACAGGCCAAAAGTTTGGACACCTTCTCATTCAATGTGTTTTCTTTATTTTCATGACCATTCTCACTGAAGGCATCAAAACTATGAATGAACACATGTGGAGTTATGTACTTAACAAACAAAGGTGAAATAACTGAAAACATGTTTTATATTCTAGTTTCTTCAAAATAACCACCCTTTGCTCTGATTACTGCTTTACACACTCTTGGCATTCTCTCGATGAGCTTCATGGTGAGAATCTACCAACGTAAATGGTCCTGAAAATAAAGAAGCACATTGAATGAGAAGCAACAGCTGTAGTGGGTAGCAAGTTACCACACCAGCTGGATGGACTCTGCTTAGAAATAATGTGCCTTTTAATGAGTTTGCACATCCACACAAACACCCCGGGTCATTCTGGGTAGCTCACATTACAATATGAAAATCCATGGAGATTTATATGTAAGGCACTATTAGCTTTTGCATTAAAAAAACACTTTGGCATATAAATTTAATTCATTATAAAAATTAAAGTACAAATTAAAGTAATTATAGTGCACTTATTACTTAGACTGAAATATAATAATTATTATTATTATAATTAGGGCATTTGAGATTTTTTATTTAGCTTATTTAAACTTAAAGTACATTTTAGAACATTCAAATATATTTATTTATTTTTATATTTATATTTAGAAACATGATATATGAAATCACCTGTTTATCTTTAAAGAGAAGCCTTGAAGTATTTTGCTTAATGTTTTTAGACCAGTCTATGCTCCTAATTTTTTATTCCAAAATATTTGTTCTTAAATTCAAATTCAAATTTTATTTGTCACATACACAGTCATACACGGTATGATGTGCAGTGAAATGCTTTCTGCAACTGCTACAGACCACAGTATTGCAAATGTTGCAAGTAAACAATGAACCAATATGCAAATATTGCAAACATAACCAAGTATTACACTTTTACGTCTTTAACATAAAATATGTGTAACTGGTAGGGTGAAGGTGTGCAAATGAGTTACAGTTTTTTTACAATGTTTAAAGAAAGAGAGAAAGAGCCATAAAAGAAAGAGCAGTAAGGACCTAAAAAGCGCAGAGTCATTTTGTGCAAAGTGATTTTGTGCAAAGTGGTTTTGTGCAAAGTGATTTTGTGCAAAGTGGTTTTGTGCAAAGTGGTTTTGTGCAAAAGAGTCCGGAGTGATTGGAGGTGAAAGTGCATGAGTTCTATGTACTGTTGTTGAGAGCTTGGACAGCCTGCGGGAAGAAGCTCCTCCTCATTCTCTCTGTGTTGGACTTCAGGGAGCGAAAGCGCTTCCCTGATCGCAGCAGAGAGAAGAGTCCGTTGTTGGGGTGGGTGAGGTCCTTCACTATCTTCCTGGCCCTGGTGCAGCACCGTTTGCTGTAGATGGATTGAAGGTCAGGGAGCTTGGTACAGATGATGCATTCAGCTGATCGAACCACCCTCTGTAGTGCTCGCCTGTCCTTCATGGTGCTGTTCCCGAACCAGGTTGAGATATTTCCCGTCAGGATGCTCTCTATGGTGCAGGAGTAGAAGTTCCTGAGCACCTTGGAGGGCAGTCTGAAGTCTCTCAGGCATCGGAGGTGGTAGAGACGCTGCCGGGCCTTTTTCACCACGGTGTTGATGTGACAGGACCATGACAGGTCCTGCGTGATGTTAACACCGAGGTAACGGAAGCTGTCCACTCTCTCCACTGGGCTCCTGTTGATGACAGGGGTCTGGTAGGTCCTCTCCTGCCTTGTACTGAAGTCCACTATTAGCTCCTTTGTCTTGCTGACGTTCAGGTGGAGATTGTTCCTCTGGCACCAGTTCGCCAGATTTCCAACCTCCTCCAGGTAGGCCGTCTCATCGTTGTCAGAGATCAGGCCCACTACGACAGTGTCGTCAGCAAACTTGATGATAGTGGTGGAGTTAGTAGTGGCTGTACAGTCATGGGTGTACAGGGAGTACAGCAGGGGGCTCAAAACACAGCCCTGGGGGGCTCCAGTGCTGAGGGTGATGGAGGTTGAGACATGTCCACCCATCCTTACTGCCTTAAAGGATGCTAATCTAAAGAAATAGATTTGTTTTTCTCTGCGGGTCCACTTGAACTTTTAACAAGCTGGAGTAACTAACACGTGAATCATGTGAAACAAAAACTTAATGGCAATCCCATTCATTCCACAAATTGGCTGCTAATGAAAAAGGTCAAATTTTTAAACCAATTAAAGCACAACCTCAGGTTACAAGTTCTAAAATATAGGCTAAAAGTGATGACCAGAGGAGACTTGGTCAGAGTGGAGGATCCTTTCCAACCTTAAAGAGGGGCACAATCAGCAAAGCTATCAGAACCTGACTTGAGTGGTTAAATGGTTGATGTCCAAGAAGACCATAATTTTTTCCAAGCTGGAGAGCATTCAAAGAAAACAATAAAATCAGTATCAGCAGCCAGCAGATGGCATTAATTAATTTCAGTTGGAAAACTGCTTGAAAGGAATGGAGAACAAGATGTCTACCAGTTAAAGTTGAGAGCAGGGGATTTGCAGCTCATTCTCTGGTCTGAGACGTCAACAGTTTGGGCATGAAAGGGGTAGCACCACCAAAGCAGCAGAGAAAGCCTTTGTTTTAAAAGAGGGGAGCCATGGGGTCAGAGTAGTGAGGCATCTTGACACATACTAGGATCTGATCAACCCCTGTGGTATATGATGTTAAAAGACCCAAAACACCTGAGGAGCCCAGACCAACATTAGCATATATATTTTGTGAATCATGGAGTGAATAATCTACAAAAAAAACCAGGTAAAATATTTGAGTTATTTAAATGTTCTGCCAAGTTTCAAGATGTATCAAACATGGACCATCTTCTCACCGTCCCTGAGATGACAAATTCATTGGTGGGTGCTATTTTCAAAAGGGTCCTTTGCCCTGTATGTGCAACATGAAAAGAACGTTCCACAAATTCCATGCTATTTTCTATGGTGACGGAATGAAAATGTTCCATCACTCTACAGCATGAAGGTACATCTATTTGGAGCAGCTTTTTCTGCAGTCTGTGCAAAAAATATCTAGTAGAATATTGTTACGTCCCGTGATCATGTGATGTGTGGTTTGTATGTTCTGTCTTGTTGGTGTTTTTCCTTTTTGTAGGAGGAGCCTGTAATTTACGGAACTCCTCCCAGACCTGACGCTGATTCGCGCTCCCATCGGAGTGATGCCGTTAAAGACGGCGTGTTGCGACGTGGAGGAGACAGAAAAAGGAGAGAGGGAGACTGAGAGAGGGAAAATACGCAGGACAGATGCCCTGTTCACATTTCGTCTACCCGGTGCTTTTCGTTGCCTGACTGTGTGTCAAGGCGTGACTTGTATTGTTTTGTTTTATTAAAAATCACTTAGTTCCAACGGTTGTGACGTTTCCCTCCCTCTTTCTAATTGTTCACATTCCTGACCTAGACCAGGACGTAACAAATATGATTAAATTAGATTAGCTTTTGGGCGATGCAAATAAGGTTCTCACTTGATCAGTCAGCACAAAGTCTTGATGCCTCTTTAAGAACCTTCCTGAATGAGGTTATGAGGACATTAACCAATCTGGACCTGAATATCTGACTTCAAACCTTATCTTCACAATAAAGTCTAAAGTTATACTGCCAGGTGGTTGGTTTGTGAGGGAAGATTTCACCTTTGGAAATTATGGCACAGAGTTCAGTATCTGGCTAAAGATTTTTGGGTAATAAGCTTCTGCAACATGATCAAGTACCTTGCAATACATTTTCATTAGAAAACAAACAGAAATCCAAAACCAGGACCATGTTCCTTGATAGACTTGTGCAGAAGGTACTTAAGATTAAAGTTAAGATTAAACTGCACAATAAAGGTAGGAGAAATTCCACATTAAGATTTGTGTGATTTTCTGGGAGCATAATTGTCGTTTATTATCAAAAAAAATAATTTTTGATAAGTTTATTAGTAATCCTACTGAATGTTCGATGTTGTTATTGCACACTCAATCACAAAAACATTGATAAAAACATTAACAGAGAGGTTCTGTAAGTTACACATGTTTTTTTTTTTTTTTTTTACATTGCTGGAGTTTTTAATATCAATCAATCAGAGCAGAGTGAAATTAAAATTCTCTATTCAACTAGTTCTCCTTTTGCCACTATTTGTCATCTGTATAATAAAAGTCATAATAAGTGTTCTTCTTTGAAACCAAGGTACTGATAAACTGATCTGCACTGTATGCTTCTGTTCATTTACCTTTTAATTTTGAATAACTTTCCTATAACTATGTATATGATTTTAAAAACCCCTTTTGAATGCAGGCAGCACTGTCTACAACCCACACAAGTGGCTCAGGTATTGCGCTTATCCAGGATGGCACATCTATGCGAGCTGTGGCAAGAAGCCACAGTGTCCATCAGTGAGTCTGATCAATGTGTCTGATCAGTTTATAGTCCAAAGCATGGAGGTGCTACCAAGAGACACTGCCAGATCACTGTGAAATGACCTCCAGCAGGCCACAAATGTGCATGTATCTGCTCAGTCAGAAACAGACTCCATGAGGGTGGTATGAGGGCCTGACAGGTGGGGGTTGTACTTACAAAACTGTGGCCAAGACTGGCAAGAGAGAACATTCCGCTGCCTGCAACATCTTCCAGCATGACCGGTTTGGGTCAATAATGGTGTGGGGTGGCAATTCTTGGGGGTCATGGTCATGTCAATTCCTGGAGCAGTGGTAGCCTAGTGGTTAAGGAAGTGGCGCCCGTAATCAGAAGGTTGCGGTTCGAATCCCGGCCTGCCAAAGTACCACTGAGGTGCCACTGAGCAAAATACCGTCCCCACACACTGCTCCCCAGGCCCCTGTCATGGCTGCCAACTGCTCACTAAGGGTAATGGGTTAAAATCAAAGGACACATTTCATTGTGTGCACCGTGTGCTGCAGTGTATCACAATGAAAATCACTTCACTTTCACTTTCCCTTCATGTGCTTGACTGCCCCTAATTCTTCCTTGCGAGATCATATGCTGGTGCTGGTCCTGTGTTCCTCATAATGCAAGACAATGCTAGACCTCTTGTGACTGGAATGTGTCAGCAGTTCCTGTATGACAGAGGTATTGATGCTATGGAGTAGCCCGCCCGTTCCCCAGACCTGAATCCAATTGAGCATATGTGGGACATCACTTCTCGCTCCATCCACCAATGACACGTTGCTTCACAGACTGTCCAGGCAGAAGCTTTAGTCAGGCATGTAAAGGCACATCATAAAGGCACGTAGATGCCACACACACTATTGAGCCCCATTTTGACTTGTTTTAAGGACATTACATAAAAGTTGGATCAGCCTGTAGTGTGTTTTTCCACTTTAATTTTGAGTTTGACTCCAAATCCAGACCTCCTTGGGTTGATAAGTTTGATTTACATAAATTATTTATGTGTGATTTTGTTGTCAGCACATTCAACAATGTAAAGAACTAATTAATGAATAAGAATGTCATTCATTCAGATCTAAGATGTCTTATTTTTGTGTTCTCTTTATTTTTTGAGCATTATATTACAATACACACTAATAATAAGCATGTTGCTTTCATAACAGTCTTGACATTTGCTGTATGTAGAGCTTTGCTTTAAGTGCCACTTGATCCAGTGATGAGGCTTCTATAAATAGAAATGCAGGCACACTTGCAGCAGTACATATATGAGTCAACACTCTTAAGTCAGGTGTTAGTTACTAGAATCTCTATGTGAAAATTATTAAATCAGACCATGCAGTCCTGGTGGTCTCTTGCTTATACACTGTTTCTCTCTCTCTCTCTCTCTCTCACACACACACACACACACACATATATGCACACATAGATACACGTGCAAGCTGTCACAGAAACCACTTTAGCTGGGGTTCTAAGTGTTTTGCTGGATGTTAGTGTGTGCAATTCCTGTCTGTGTCTGCCTGACTCCAGAATAGACATGTCAGGAGTATTTTCAACTCCTTGCTGGTGGCCAAATGTTTACAGGAGAGTGTGAAAGTGAGCAGAGCAAGAAAGAGGAGATTAGAGAAGGGGTGCAAGACGTTAAGAATGGTTAAACTTTGTGTCTTTAATCTACTGGAGAAACACAGGTCAGGTGAGAAGATTTGGAACACAACCCCCAAATTCAACTTTACACATGTGCAGGATAAGAAGAAATGACTGCCATTTTAATCTGTGCTTAATCATTCACAAGTGAAACATAATGTGGTGTAAATTAGGGTAATCACTAATTCAGAAAAGGTCTGCAGCTTGTTCCTGTCTACAGAGCTTGTTTGGAGATTGTGTTTAGACCCGGAGTGTAGTTTGGGCGTATAAGACGCAACACACAGACACAGTCTAATTTCTTCATGCAAACCCCGATTAAAACCACTTTCTACAGTATGACATACTGACTCCTACAACAGACATCTCTAAAATGCTCTACAGTTATGGGCTTCCAATGGAAACTGAGAGAAATAAAAAGAAAGTGCCAGCAGATGTATTTCATTTCATTTAGTTGAATTAAGAAATAGAATAATGTCAAATCAATGAAAGCCTACCTTTTCTATCCACTGTTGTTGTACCAGCATGTGTCTGGGTGCTCAGGGTCTGTGCGAAATGCTCCTGCTTCTATCTTGGTCTGTAGCGAAACTGCAGCTTGGTTCCCCACGGGTCCATGCGAGTTCCTCTAGGGCTCAGACTGCTCCTGCTGTACAGAACCATCTGCTGGGTTTTACTGTTTTGAGCTGTTCTGTGCTGCTTGTGGTGATTAATGAATTTTTTCAATACATTTCAGTTATTCCCACAGATATCCACCAATATTTGTTAGCTGTCCCCTTTTCTTCAGGATTTTGTTATTTACATGAGTGCTTTTCCTATTTGCTCAGAATTTTAATTAAATAACAGAAAGTTGTGGGTGTGCTGGTGGAATTGGGGTTCTATGATGTCTCTGAGGTAAGAATGTGCAGTGACTAAGCCATGTACAAAAACCAAATCAGTTTTTTGCTAACTGATGATGCCTGCTCAGACTGTTGCTTTTCCTCCACCAAAGCAAACCCTGGGGACCATGGTGACCTCAGCGTATCGCTCACCTCGCCTTCTCCAGCAACGCTGACCGGACACTCATCAGTGAACTGGACGGTGAACCACTGCTGCATTGTCCAGGTCACATGATCTTGTGCCCACTGCAAACATTCACGCCGGTGTCTTGGTATCAGTGGAGTCACCTGCAACAGTCGTCTGGCATTCAAGCCAGAGCGGTGGAGTTGTTTGCGAATGGTTTGTCTGGAAAACCCTAGTACCCTCGCATCTCGTAAATGGCCTGCAGCTGTGTGGCAGTTGTATAACAATGTCTGAGTACATAGGTCCTTAGGTACTGGTACTGGCATTGCAGTCTGGCTCCACTCCTGGATCTGTCATGAACTCTGCCAGTTGTTCTGTGTCTTGTTGCAAGTCTGATGATGACAGTTTGAGATACCAATACACCCCAATACAATTGCCTCCCTATCCCAAAAATGTCTGAAGTGAAACAAACACTGTATGTATGACATCCTTTAAGTCTCTCACAATATCCATAACTTATTGTGAGTAGTGGATATGTACATTTTTAGTTATTAATTTGTTTGTATCTCTTCTAGCTCTCTCGGACTCTTTGGATCTTGTAATGAGAAGTATTAAAGATACTTGAAAGATTTGCTCCAGTTCTGATAGCTTTGCTGACATTCTGATAGCTAACCAATCTGTTGAGACACACAACTGGGTGTTTGAATGGCTCCAAGTTCGTAGACTATTGCCCTCTACTCTATTCCATTCTCCATGTCTTTCATGTGTATGAAGTATAACTGAATTATAAAACACATTAGTTTCCTTGCAATAACTTTCACCTTTTAAGAGTCCTCCTTCTCCTGTTCCTTCCTTGCTGACACACATAAGAATACACCCTCAACAACTGAGCCACTGAAAACAGTATTTATATAGTTTTGATGCAAAAGTATAGTTTTGATTGCTCTCAGAATAATTAACCACCATATTGAAGCTAACGCTTCAAAGCAACCTAAGGCTGCACAATACTGTATGGGATGTAAATACAGGGTTAACAAAATTCCACCCAGCAGAATAAGACTAGCAGTAGAAACAACATGTTGGAACATATTAATATCAAGCCCACTGTTAAAATTTCTTTAATATACAGTACTATGCGAATGTTTAAGGCATGGAAAAATACTGTAAATGAATACTGAATACATAATTTCTAGTCTTAACTATTTACAAATGCAAAGTAAACAAACAAAGGGAAATCTTGTTCAAATCATTACTTTGCATGTGCCTCAGATATGGTTAGCCACATCACATTAGTCCATTGCACTTAATTAAATCAAATCACTTAATTAGTTTGGGAATAGACCACACACATGCTGCACTGTATGCAAAGTGCTTCCTATATAGTCATGTGGTCATGAAGGTTGCATAATGTTAAAAGCTAAAACTAAGATATTTAAAGTGTCACCGCGATAGTAGGACAGGGAAGTACAGACATAAAATGACCCAACGTTGACTAGACACAATAGGACTGCATTTATACACATCATCAGGTGAATACGATCAGAAACTGCAGTAAAGTACAGATACATAAAAAAACTACTTATGTACAGTAGCATATTATATTTACTGGCGTCAAGTTACTTTGTTTCCATCCACTACTGGTGTCAAATCACTTAATTAGTTTGGGAATAGACCACACACATGCACAATCGATGACATTCTGTAGGAAGTCTACATCGTTGATGGATCTCTGATCCAGCACAGTATTATGGCCATCAGCATGTAATGCATGATGAATACAGAAAAGCACATGGGTAGCATAGAATGGATTTAGTGCCAACAGTAACAAAATATCACCGAGTTCTAAAAAATCTTGATAGATTAGAAAAAAGGTAGTAACAGATTAACAGGAAGCGGAGACTGATGTTTATGTGGTGAAAGTGTGTCATTTATTTTTACCTCTGCACAGGTGTGCTGATCAGGAAGAGTAATGAGAGGGTTAGTGGAGCAGTAACTGAGGGAATATGGTCTCTCAAACACCCACACACAAACACAGTAGGTATGACTTTAATAGTAAGTTCATATTTTTATTGTAAGCAGTTCAATTTATATATTGTCATTATTATATTGATATTGTTATTTAAATTAGACTTCCCATTTAAAGAGAACTATAAACTCCAGTTATTACAATTATTGCTAATCTAATGGAGTAATAAAAGTAGTGGAATGGAACTAGTTCGAAACTGTACAAAATAGCAGAAGGGCCGAATTGATGCACACACTGCTCCCATGGAATGCCCACTGCTCACCCAGGGTGATGGGTTAAAAGCAGAGGACACATTTTATTGTGTGCACCGTGTGCTGTGCATCACAATGACAATCACTTCACTTTCTCTTAGCATTAAGGGTGCCAGACAGAAGACCTAACCTTATCCTAACACCACTCAAGATGATCTTTGAATCCTTCATAAGCATGTCCATTGAAGTCTGCTCCAATCACCACTATCTCTCCCTTGCACCACTTCATCTCACTCCAAGTCCCATCTCACACCCAAACTGTGGGGCATACATGTCTTGTACATGTCTTCCTGGTCAATGCTCCGAGCAGGAATTGTGGCGCATGCGCAGAGTGCCTAGGAAGTGTGGCGCGTGCGCAGAGTGCAAGGTTTAGGTTCAAGTGAATACATACATCCAGCTGGTGGTGACTAACAATTACATGGTCTAACACAATAACCAAATTTTCTCTAACGTCGTGCCAACATTTTTACTGCACCAATCCATGTCATGTCCAGTTGAATAAGAAAATGAAATGTTCAAACAGGCGACACCAAAGTGTCCATTTTCCATTTTCATGCTGCCTTTATCCGTGCAACACTGACATCTTGTGCATAACTTTTACATTAAAAACTTCTATCTACTATTTTAACACTAATCATATCGGCATTTCGGTCCGAAAATGTGAGATAACCCAAGCACCATATCAGATGCTATTAATTAATAACTGCTACATACTAAATGAATACAGTTTAAAGTATTTTAAGTAAGGCGCATCGATGGGCAGCTATTCAGTGACGCAATCTGCCTGACGTTCGAATTGCGTCGGGGTCTTTTCAGCGCATGTGTTTTTACATTGATGAGTTGAGCGGTTTATTAACAACAAGATTACGTTTTGATCTAAATAAGTGATTCTCCGCCTGCCCGGGTGAGACGTCTTCCTTGTTCACTGTTAGGATATTAATGCGGCATCAGTGCTGTTTTTTTTATCTATTTATTTTACTTTCCGAAAGACAGCTAATTGCTAACCATTGCTATAACCCGCTCTTTTACTTAGCTGTTAGAGTTGAACTCAGCAATAGTTCAAAATGCTTTTTGATCGATCGTCCACCAATTTCCTAACCACTTTAATCGCCATGAGGCTCAGCGAAACATGAAAGTGATATGATAGAGGGTTCCGTGAAAGTACAGTAGACTTTAGTAGTCCCGGCTCAGGTTAGAATATTACTGTTTTTGACGCCTTTTCTGTAACATTCTTACACTGTGTACAGTTTTTATTCTTAAACCAATGGCCAGGTGACCAGAAGATGCACATTTAAAGGTTTAGAAAATTGATGTGACTATATATTTGATTTTTTTAAATTTTATCTAGTCATGGAGGCTGATCTATATGATGAGTTTGGTAATTACATTGGTCCAGAACTGGACTCAGATGAAGATGAAGACCTGGATGCAGATGACCGTGATGCAGAAGAGGTGAGATTGTTAGCGATGCTGAGTGAGTATATGCTGGCGTGTGCACAAGAGAGAGTGTTGTATTTGTAATGCTTTGTTCTGTTCAGCTTGATGAAGATGAGGATGAGGAGCAGGGGGAAGGTGATGAGGATACTCCCAGTATGGAGGTGGTCTTGCATGAAGATAAGAAGTATTATCCCACAGCAGAGGAGGTATATGGACCTGAGGTAGAGACTATTGTGCAAGAAGAGGACACGCAACCTTTAACAGGTATGTTGTTGGGGGGGAAATAATGTATTCATAGCTCATTCAAACCATTACAACAATCTTTTCCATTTTGTAGAGCCCATCATTAAACCTGTGAAGACAAAGCAGTTCACACTGATGGAGCAAGAACTACCAGCTACAGTCTATGACATGGAGTGAGTGATATCTTAGTCTTTCTATTGTTCTCTGAACTGTTGGGACGATTACATTTTTTTTAATTAGATTCCCTACTGCCTAAAATAGTTATTATATCTCTTATATTTTTATGATCAGCCTTAACATTAACATCACAGACTCTAGCAGGGTTGACCTAGCAGTTAAGGATGCGGCCCCGTAATCAGAAGGTTGCAGGTTCGAATCCCAATCTGCTGAGGTGCAACTGAGCAAAGCACCATCCACACACACTGCTCCCCGGGCGCCTGTCAAGGCTGCCCACTGCTCACCAAGGGTGATGGTTAAAAGCAGAGGGCACATTTGGGGAAGTGGTGGCCTAGCGATTAAGGAAGTGGCCCCATAATCAGAAGGTTCACACTGCTTGCTTTCTATCTATAGTTCTTCCTGGTGGCACATCTTCACCAGTTAAGCGAGCACATACCTGACCATCTTTGTCATGTAAAAGAGTACATGATTCCTCAGACTACACCATCGTCCATCATGTTCTGATGCTCATGTGCCCATTGTAGGTGTTTTTTATTGTGGATATGGGTCTGCATAGGCATGCTGAATGGTCAACAACTTTGCAGTCAACTGGTGTACTGTGTGTTTTGACACCTTTGTATGGCAACCAGCATTCTTTGTTTTTTTTTTTTTTTACCTTAAGTAGCTCAGTAATTCAATCAGACAGCACAGACAGGTCACAGACCATTCACCTGTCAGTGATGCTAATGTTATGGCCGATCGTGGTATGTATGCACAATATGTGTTGTGGTAGTGTATTTGTGAGGGAGAATGTATGTGCTGGCATGGACTTTTAATTAAGACTTTTTCTGAATTTTCTGAATCTGACTAACATCATGTATGCAGATTTCTGGCAGATCTGATGGATGGCCCTGAGTTGATTAGGAACGTAACTTTGTGTGGACATCTGCACCATGGCAAGGTCAGGGTTGGAAAAATAAAATCTTTTCATTTCCCTTACAGCCCAATTTAATGAGGATCTGATAATTAGTGATTGTTTTAGGCATGTTTCCTTTGGTGGTTTCTGTAGTAATGTAGCATCAATGCACTACTTTTTTTTTTTTTTTTTTTTTTTGTACATACTAATTTACTATTCAGTCAAAAGTGACCATTTTTTTCCCTCTTGTTTTGACAGACTTGTTTTGTGGACTGCTTGATTGAACAGACTCACCCAGAGATCCGGAAAAGAGACGATGCAGATGTCAGTGGCTTGCACTCACTCTGTATCATTGTTTAATCTTTTCTAATTTCTGTGTGGGTTGAATATTCATTTTGAAATTTTGGTTTTACAATTAAAATGCAGCTTCGTTATACTGACATCCTCTTCACTGAACAAGAGGTGAGTCTAGAATGCAGCTATTGAACTTGAAATTTAGCAGTCAACAGAATTTTAGGATTTCATGAAAAGTCATTTTGTTTTTCAGCGAGGTGTGGGTATAAAAAGTACCCCTGTCACAATGGTGCTTCCAGACTCAAGAGGCAAATCATACCTCATCAACATCATGGACACACCAGGTACCAGTACACACTGACATGTATACGTGGTGAAGTGTGGTCAGAGTGTGACAGCCCATCTCGCTGCAGGACATGTCAACTTCTCAGATGAGGTGACTGCTGGAATCCGGATTTCTGATGGAATCGTTCTCTTTATTGACGCTGCAGAAGGGGTGAGTGCAAAATCAATTGGATGCTGATTTAATTATTTTCAATTTTATGGTGCTATCTAATTTTTTATTTACAGTTGGGCTCATTATTTGTACTTTCCCAACAGAGGGAGCTGCAACATTTTCCAAAAATTGTTCTGAACTCTTGGCCTTGCAAATGCATTAAACACAAATATATTGCCATTACATGATACAGTCTCAACTTGCTCTTAGATGTGAGTGCTGTATGCATTTTAATGTTGTGATCTTGGGTTTGGTTTTAGAGAAGTTTATATGTTTGCAGGTGATGTTGAACACTGAGCGTTTGATAAAGCATGCCGTGCAGGAGCGTCTAGCCATTACTGTCTGTATCAACAAAATAGACCGACTCATCCTGGAGTTGAAACTGCCACCTACAGACGCCTACTATAAACTACGGCACATTGTGGATGAGGTCAACGGCATGCTCAGGTACATGATCCGCTTTGATTGTCTGTTCTAACTGATCGTGTCTACTTGGAGTATTTTCCAGCCAGTTACTTGGCATTTTCTGGCATTACCTGCCATAATCTTCATGAGTTTTGGCTAATTGTTCTTTTTCCTTTAGCACATACTCTACAGACGAGAGCCTGGTTCTCTCTCCCCTCTTGGGAAATGTGTGCTTCGCTTCATCTCAGTACAGTACTTGCTTCACTCTTGCCTCGTTCGCAAAGATCTACTCAGATACTTATGGTAATGAGCTCATGAATGGCTCTGCTTATCTAAATAATTGCTGTGTCATTTTATTCTATCCTGTCTAATCTCATGGTTTCTGTTTCAGGAGACATCAATTATACAGAATTTTCTAAAAGGCTTTGGGGAGACATTTATTTCAACCCCAAAACGTGAGTTCCAGTAGTGTGGTATAAGTTGCCTGCATTTCACTGTCTTTGTGGTTGTGTCTTTTGAATTGTCCTTAATGTAGGATCCCAGAATATACACCAGCAGTCAAAGTTTTTGAACACCATAATTTTTCTAGTCCATTCTGTTTATAGTGACTGTTTTTATTCACGTACCAGGACTCCACACTTCAACTGTAATTCCAGCTGCTTGCATTTGTGCAAAAGCATGATTTAATACACAGCCCTAATAACAACACAGTACAGTTTCAACCAGGATGGGAAACCTCCCTATTTATCTATTTATTTAGTCCTATTCAGGCTCAATTTAAGGAAGCACAGCTAGATCGTTTTTGCATCATTATTTCCATGTAGGACTGAAGAATTAAATATTGTGCAGAATAAGAGTTCATGTATTGGTTTACATCACAGAGTACTTGAAATAGTGTTAAAATGCACAGTGCTGTGCTCTGAATTCCATTGTTTTGTATGGGATGCACGGCTGAAAACGCGCTGCCAGCTGCACTTCAAAGCAACGCTCCTCTAGTCTCTGCAAACAATGTTGTCAAAGTGGAATATACATTATATTGAGTTTTTTTCTCTTTAATCCATGTTTTTTTCTTTCTCCTTTCAGTCGGAAGTTCACCAAAAAAGCTCCAAATAGCAATTCTCAGCGCAGTTTTGTGGAGTTTGTACTGGAGCCCCTTTATAAGATCCTCTCACAGGTAGGGATAAATACTAATTGTCAGGGTATCAATACTCTTATTGGTGTCTTTTACACACCTACTATTGTCAGTCGTAGCAATAAATATAAAAAGCAGGAACTGTATTTACTTCATCAGTAGTCCTATAGATGTACAGTTCCTGACAAGTCTTTTCGCTTGTGTACAAATTGACTTTAAGTGCCGCTGAAATATATTTCTAATCAAGTTTTTTTTTTTTTTTAAACAAGAAATGGCTCGTTTTATTCTCAACAGCTTTTGTAATAATGTTTCAGTACAAAATGGAACTGTCAAAAAGTATTCTAATATTCAAAGCCAGCACAAAACAAAAGACAATTGAAAAAGGGTGTGGCATTTGCCTGCTAAAAGGATGGACACTGGAAAAATGGCAGTCGGAGGATTTTTCATATGAATCTTTTGTTGAATTACACCACAGTTGCCGCAAATATTACAGGAGACATACTGGAGCCCACATGGATTTGACTTTTCACCCAGAAAAGTCAAATCATGGTTTGCTAGAGATCTGCAGGGTGGAAGGCAACATCAATAGTCTAATAATTCTGAATATTGATGAACTCTGGGAGGCAGTCAAGCTCATGGAAGTCATACAAGATATTGAATTTGGATCGCACACCACTACTTAATTAGCTGACATTTTTATATTTGCAGTAAATTTGTTCAATTTCTGTATAGGCGACAACTTTTGTCTTGCGAAAATTTGACCTAAATTTTAATATAGCTCTCCATACCTCTACATTGTAGCATTGATTTTTATCGTTATGGTGACTAGTGCTGCACGATAAAAATAATCGTAATCGCGATGTCAGTCTATGCGATTACATGAACGTAAAAAACTGCGATTTAAATGATTAGTACATGGATTGAATCGGCAACATATCACACATTCTCTCAAAGTTTGCGAGCTGACTGAAGTCTCACTTCAGTCGAATGTGACGTGTTTGGTCACATGACTTTCGATTCGGTTCAATGGAGACCTCTGATTCGTGACTCACATAGACATGACGAGCTGCATCGTATGGCAACGTCGCCGCCATATTGCGATAGGCTCTGCTGTGGCGTGAAGCATATACATGTCTATGGAGAGAAGTGCCTCGCTCTTGTGCTGCTCAGGGCTGTACAAACCGCTGTACGTTCCAAACCAGATCCCGGGGGGTTACATTTCATAGGTAAGGCTGGACAATTGTTTTGAATATATTTGGCCATTATAAAATCCCGTTTTATAGGTCTTAACCTTAGCTAAGCTAGGCTAAGCTAGCGAAGCTATGCATTCTTGTGTTCAAGTCAGCCTCCAAACAACGTTTTGGTTAAACGTAAGAACTATAATACGAGATTTTATAATGGCCAAATATAATCAAAACAGTTGTTTAGCCTTACCAGGGTTTGTCGTATGACAGTAATGTAAAGAGTTTTTTGTGATTTATTTAATTTTGTAGAACATTATATTTTGAAAGCACTGGGCATTTCAAGTTGTTATAAGTAGTTTGTATGTTTCACTTTGAAATTAAACATTTCACTATTAGTAATTTGTATGTGACTTTTCATTGATATACAAGCAAATGCCCTTTATTATATCGCAATCGCAATATTGATCTCAATAATTGCAATATGTCCTTTTCCCCAAATCATGCAGCCCTAATGGTGACCATAGTCTAGTGGGTCAAATGCTTATGAACGTCTCCCAAATGCTGTAAATGTCTGTACATTCTTTGCTGTTGTAAAGGTTTGGGATCATCAAGCATGTTTCTTTTAGAAGTCATGCTGACTGCTGCTCTTGTGAGCAACTTTAAGCCTTGCTAGAATTATAGTCATGTTTTAATATCTGAGATCTCGTCAATTCAAATTTACAAAGAATTCCAGACAAACTCAAAATCTTTTTGTTTTATTGATTTGAATAATGTGAGTGTTTTTCCCCACAGTTTGCAGTGGTGCTGATGTATGTGTGTGGTTCCAGCATGTCTTAAACTGAATTATCAGTGTCACATTGTCCTGTGCTGTAGGTGGTAGGGGACGTGGATACCTCCCTTCCACGGGTGCTGGATGAATTGGGGATCCATTTGACCAAGGAAGAACTGAAACTGAACATCAAGCCGCTGCTACGACTCGTGTGTAACCGTTTTTTTGGAGAATTTACAGGTACAAGTTTGTGTGTGCTCATTTTACCTCTCTGCTCCTCATTTTAGTTATTTTTGTGACTCCTAATTGTGCAAATGTGTGTATCTGGCAGGCTTTGTGGACATGTGTGTGCAGCACATCCCTTCCCCTCAGGCTGGGGCTCGTGCCAAAATAGAGCACAGCTACACAGGTGGTCTGGATTCTGATCTCGGGGAGGCTATGGCTGAGTGCGACCCTGATGTAAGTCTGTTTTGTAAGAGAGAGTTATTTCTTTTCTGAACAGTAACACTGTTATTGATATATGCACTTGCATGTAAACAGGGATCTTCTTGTAATTATTTAATCATAACTCAGTTGAGAGCATTTCTATTTCTGTGTTTACTGTTCCATACACCAGTGTCCTGCTATACATATGAAATGGTTGGAGTGTACTGAAATACTCTGCCTTCACCCACCAGGGTCCGCTGATGTGTCATACCACTAAGATGTACAGTACTGACGATGGAGTTCAATTCCATGCATTTGGCCGAGTTCTGAGTGGAACACTGCAGGCTGGTCAGCCTGTGAAAGTTCTTGGTGAAAACTACAGCCTGGAGGATGAGGAGGACTCTCAGATCTGTACTGTGGGGCGCCTCTGGATCTCTGTTGCCAGGTAAAAGTGTCATAAAGTCATAATGTGGTTGCTTTTAATTTTTATTGGATTACTGTAAATTAAAAGTAAAACATTCAGTAAGACTGTCTACTTTTGTTGCGTGCAAGAAGGTAATCACATACAAGTAGGTAATCTTTTATTACATTAGTATCCAATATCAGATTCATTTTGTTTGGACAATACTGACTTTTTTTAGTATTTAGTAGTTAGTATTTTTAATGCATTTTCATTAAGATTGTGTTTTGATATATAATTGAACATTTAAACCCAAATATCTATAAGATGTGACTTCTGTTTCTTGCTTTATAGATGTACATGATATATTTATTCATGTCTACCCCTAATCTCATTTTCTCTCTTTTGCTAATTCGCTCTAGGTACCAGATTGAGGTGAACCGCGTTCCGGCCGGTAACTGGGTTCTGATTGAGGGATGCGATCAGCCCATTGTCAAAACAGCAACCATCACAGAACCACGGGGCAATGAGGAGGTAAGACAGGATGTCACACACCAGTTTAGACACTGATTTTTATTTATGCTTTGCACTTGAAGGGTGTTTATGTGAAGGGGAGTGTGACTACAGCAAATTCAGAACGGTGAAGCATTCTGTGGCAATTCAGTCCACACTAAACTGCAGGGCTGTGTGACAGGCCTGGACCAGCAATTGAACAGCAAGGTCTGTGGCTTTTACATATGCAGTGTGTGTGTGTTGTGCCCTACAGGCTCAGATCTTCAGGCCATTGAAATTTAATACAGCCTCAGTGATAAAGATCGCTGTTGAGCCAGTCAATCCATCTGAACTTCCCAAGATGTTGGATGGGCTGAGAAAAGTGAACAAGAGTTATCCATCACTCACCACCAAGGTAAAAGAGATTTTTCCATCTTAAATGCTGAAATCATGCAATCATGTAATACTTGCATGCAATAAGGACGCATATCCCCCAATGGTGAATAAAGCAGACACTTTTACCAATTTCTTTTTTATATATTTATTTAGTATTGATTTATTATGTAATAATAACACTAGCATGGTTTACCGTAGGGTTATATTGTGAAATACCTTTATAAACTTCATGGTTATTGTGTGTGTGTATTTAGGTAGAAGAGTCTGGGGAGCATGTGATCCTGGGCACAGGTGAGCTGTACCTGGACTGTGTCATGCACGATCTGCGCAAGATGTACTCTGAGATCGATATAAAGGTCAGCAGAATACAACTCTCCTCTCTATCCTACAGTTTACCCTTAACCTGTTATGAGTGCTGTTTTCCTCCTTGAAGATAAGTTACCTGCATTTTTGGTAATAGTTCAATGAACACACTGCAATTGCTAGGCATTTAAAAATATTCAGTTTTAATGTAAACAGGTACGAAAGCTCCTAGTACTTCTACTTGTCTAAAGCAATTGAGAACTTCTAGTAGTATTTCCTGTTGCCATTTGTGTGAAAGGTGTTATATCCGTGTAGGTTTTCTTTTCAGTGTTGTACCTTGCAACTGCAGATATCCTCCACTTACCACCCCAAGATCCAGATTTTAATGCAGAATTTTTACATTTGTTTCTGCTGCAGGTGGCTGATCCTGTGGTGACCTTTTGCGAGACAGTTGTGGAGACTTCGTCGCTTAAGTGTTTTGCTGAAACCCCCAACAAAAAGTAGGGTTGGGACCTAGAGCGAGCAGAGGGATTTTTCATGTTTAGCTGGTTGTGTTTGTTGGTGCTCATTACTGTGTGTGTGTGAGACAGGAATAAGATCACCATGATTGCAGAGCCCCTGGAGAAGGGCCTGGCAGAAGACATTGAGAATGAAGTTGTGCAGATTACATGGAACAGGTATAAATATTCAGAAGCACATCCAATACACACACTCTGTAAGACTTTGTTTACAATGTCCCTTTTTTTGCTTTTTAGGAAGAAGTTGGGGGAGTTTTTCCAGACAAAGTATGACTGGGATCTGCTGGCAGCTAGATCCATCTGGGCATTTGGACCTGATACGACAGGACCTAACATTTTAGTAGATGACACTTTGCCTTCTGAGGTAACCCACTGAACAACAAAACTGAAAACCTCCAAACTGCTTAGGATCTATGCCAAAGGGTTTTGGATGTTGATGCTTTTATGTGATTTATCGTACACCCATATCCAGAGCATCTTACAATCAGTAGTTAAATGGACAGTCCTCTGTAGACACTCTGGTTACGTGTCTTGCTTAGAGGCACAATGGTAGTAAGTTGGGTGTAACCTGGGACAATTTAGGCACGTTTCTTCCCCACTAGGCTACTATAACCCTTATTGAAGCCTAGGCTGTGTGTTTGTGTGTAGGTGGATAAAGCCCTGCTTGGCTCTGTAAAGGACAGCATCGTTCAGGGATTCCAGTGGGGAACGAGAGAAGGACCATTGTGTGATGAACGTGAGTAATAGTCCATTTTTTAATAATAATTTTAAATGCTGCATTCATGTTCTTAACAAAACAGATGATATGTGGTTTATTCCTGTTTGTTTGTTTGCAGCAATCCGTAATGTTAAATTTAAGATCTTGGATGCCGTAATTGCTCAAGAGCCTTTGCACAGAGGTGGGGGTCAGGTGATCCCAACAGCACGAAGGGTGGTTTACTCTGCCTTCCTGATGGTAATGCACCACACGATTCTGCCGGTCACAACATGCTCTTCTCTGTGCTCTTGCCAGCCCTCCACTGTCTAACCATTGGACCCTCTAAACTTCTGATTTGTTTTGTAATCTCTAGGCCACACCTCGACTGATGGAGCCATATTACTTTGTAGAGGTTCAGGCACCAGCTGATTGTGTGTCTGCAGTTTACACTGTACTTGCAAGGAGGAGGTAAATGTACACAAGGCTTAAAAGAAACTTAGGGTTGGGGCTATGGACTGATGCTGCAACCCCTATTAATACAAAGCTGAAGTGTTTTGCATGAAATTACCTACTCTGCAGGCACTCTGTGTTTTATTGATTTCCGTCTGCATCATTCCAGCACACAGTAGATTCTGGTGTAACTCATAAGTGGATCAGATATGATTCATGAGCCTTGAAGGCTGGGAAAGTGCCTCTCCCCCGTTTTTGGGTCTTGTTTAATCTTTGCTCTTTTAACATTGTTAAATATGAAATGTTTTTAATTTTACAGAGGTCATGTTACTCAGGATGCACCCATTCCGGGTTCTCCGCTCTACACCATCAAAGCGTTCATTCCTGCCATTGACTCATTTGGATTTGAAACGGACCTGCGCACACACACTCAGGGTCAGGCCTTCTCTCTGAGTGTGTTTCACCACTGGCAGGTACACACTCACAGTTTGAGTTGAAGGTTTAGTATGTTCAGAATGGCCTATGCCAGGGGAACTACCTCCGTCCTTTCTATGAATTTTCTGATATTTCCAGTTTATTCCTTATTAGTCTTATTGTGATAAAGCACTATTTAGTCCAACAAACCCTTACAGGTGTAGCTGCTCTCATTACAACAAAATAAAAATTTCAATATATTGGGGCCACATGGTGGTTAAAGACATGGCCTCATGCCTCCAAGATTGTGAGTTTGAATACCAACTCGTGTGTGTGTGTGTGTGTGTGTGTGAGAAGTTTGCATGCTTTTCCTGTGTTTCCTCAGTCAGAGACCAAATGTCTTTGGAGATCAGGGCTCTAGTGTTATGTTTAATATAAGTGTTTTTATGTGTGTTTGTCGTGTGTCACAATATATTTGTTTGAATAAGGAAGTTTTACATCTTGTTTTTTCAGATTGTTCCAGGTGATCCTTTAGATAAGGGAATTGTGATTCGTCCACTGGAACCTCAGCCTGCCCCTCATCTGGCAAGAGAATTCATGATAAAAACACGGAGACGTAAGGTGAGAGGAACCCACAATGCCTCAGTTCACGTAAAGCTCCTTCACAAACCCATGCTGAATGACTGGAAGTCATGCGCAGCATGTACTGTAGGGTGCAGGTTGCTAATGTTTACATACAGATGTCAAGGTTGATTCATTTGAACAGGTTGAAATGAGTCAGTGTTCAATTCATTAAAAACTTAAACATCATTTCACACATTCATCACAAGGACAGTGCATAGCTGGATAGCATCGATTCCCCAGCATCAAGACTCAAACCAGCTAATGTGTAAAGGCAATTTTATTTTTTAAAACAATAATATTTTGGCACTCGCTTATTGTTTTGTCTTGGTCTCTATAGGGGCTGAGTGAAGATGTCAGCATCAGCAAGTTCTTTGATGACCCCATGTTGTTGGAGCTGGCCAAACAGGATGTGGTGCTGAACTACCCCATGTGAAGAAGGCACAGTGATGCTGCTACTGCAGAAATCCTCTCCTCTGTTTGTACATGCAGTTAAAGTACTCTGTGTTTTATTTTTAAGCTGTTTTGTAGCTAAAGTCATTTGGCTTTGTTTAAATAAATTTGTGAAATGATTACTTTGAGTATAAAGTGCCAGAAAGCATTCATTCCCCTTCACCACATTTGTGACATTACAGCCTTATTCTAAAATAGATTTGGTTTGTGTATTTATGGGCAGTGGTAGCGGGTAAGGAAGCAGACCTGTAATCAAAAGTTTGCAGTGCAAATCATGCAAATCAAGTTACCATGAGCAAAGTACCATTCCCACACACTGCCCCCTGGCAACTTTCATGGCTGCCAACTGCTCCCTTAGTGGATGGGTTACATGCAACAGACACATTTATGTGCTGTGCTGTGGTGTCACGTGATGTTTCAACAAATCACTTTCTAAAATAAGATTATATATAATCTTTGCCCCTACAAAATTAGATTAAACAGGCTTAGTTTAAGAATTTAAGTAAAATATCTGAAAACACGATAGGTAGACATCCTTTGCACTGACACTGAGACTTCCAGTGATCTTGAAATGCTTCTATAATTGGAAAAGGTCACAATTAACTGAATTTACCACATACAAATCCTGTTCACAAATCCCACAGTTATAAGTGCAGAAACAAAACAATGAAGTCTTAAGAAATTGTCTGTAGACTTTGGATTGTATCACCACAGCCAGCACCGCTGTAACAAATAAAGCCTCTGGGATCTTCAAATAGACCAGTAGCATTATAATGGACATGCAATGTACACCATGACACTGGACTAAACGACAACTCTGCACTGTTGGACCTGCAGAACCTCCAAACATGGACAGATGATTTTTCCTCCACTACATCTGTTGAACTGTTTACCTGCATTACTCATCCAACCTGACTAAGATTGTGAGGATCTGCAGGAAAAAATGGCATAAAATCCCCCAAAACAATTGTGTCAAACTTGTTGAATAATTGAAAGAAGACCTGAAGCAGTGATTGCAGCCAATTCCCTGCACATCCCCTTTCTCCTGTGGGTTATGCACCATTTGTTGAATCATTTTTCATCAAATGTTTAAATGTTCTGAAGGGATAAAGCAATTAGTCATGCATAAGTCATGCTTATTCTCTGTCTAAATAGGCATATTTTGGGAATGGATACTGATTGGATGGATTGAGATGCAGTCACATGTCTTTGCTTCTAAAACTATTGAAAAGTTTTTATATATGGTATGAATACACCAATTCTGTACACCCGAGATGACAATGTGACACCACTGAGTGTCCAATGCTGTGTGGAGTTGAGTGGATAGAATGAGATGAATAGTGATGGTCTTGATGCCCACAGTCAGGACATGGCATGCTGGTGTCTTTCTATATTTAGCTCAGATGCCCAGATTGTAGCAAACGCTCCAGGCATATTGTGTGTCTGAACCTGTGCTGCAATCAGAGCAGATTCTGAAGGCACAGCACAGTCACACACACAGACACAGTCAAGCGCTGTCAGAATATAAAGCCTTTTATGAAAGCAGAGAGATGTACACGGACACATCTACATCTGATGCAAGAAAAGAGAGGAAGAGTTTGGCATCATCTGTATAGCAGTGGTAGGTAGTGTTGTTTTTGTCAACAAATTTATGATGAAAAATTTGCAGGCTCACTCTGCCCTGGAAGGGGGTCCCTCTCTGTATCACTGTTTTTTTCCTAATGCGCAGAGGGGTCAAGTGTGGGGGATGTCAACTGTAGGGCCTGTCAAAGCCCATTGAGACATACTGTATGTGATTTTGGGCTATATAAGAAATAAATGTTGATGTTGTTGAAATATCTTCGTCAATTCGTTTCTGACCTGTCGAGATGTAAATGCTGGTCATGTGACAATAAATAGAACGAAATATATAATATTGTTGATGAAAAAAAACAAGACTAAATATGGTTTACAAAATATATAAACTATAATAAAATTTAATACCAAAATGTACTAAGATTTCCTCTGGTTTAATTGTGTTATTATTTTTGTGCTGTATTTCTGTTTCCTCTCACTGTCTGTGTTTTATTATATGGTGTATTATATAATGTTGACCTACCGGGTAAGGAAGCGGACCTGTAATCTGAAGGTTGCCAGTTTGAATCCTGAACCTTAGGTGCAGCAGAAATTGTTTTGTATCCTTGGGCTGATCTGTGCCTTGCCTTATTCTGTCTCTGTGAGCTGTACGGTCTTATATAGACGGGTGTGTGGCTTTCCTAATCAGTCCAATCAGTACAATCAAACCATCTCAAGGATGATCAGAAGAAAGGGACAGCATATGATTTTATCACATGGCTGCAATATAAGAAAGAGTGAGAAATTTAAGGTCTGAATACTTTCTGTACCAACTGTAAATGGTCTATCATACTGCCTGTCATACAGTCAACTAGACTGAAAGTTTTACTTTTCTTTTATAGTCTGAACAGTGTTTTAGTTTTAGTTAGTATAGTTTAGTTTAGCGTGTTTAAACATATTTTTCTTTCTTTTACGATTGCACTATGTGGGGGTCTGTGTGAAACAGTATTTCAATACACAGTATACTCTGTATACTGTTGTACTGACAATAAACCATCTTGATTCCTTAGGACTGAAGACAATTTTGCTGATCTAGCAGCAAGTAGTTTTTCTGTACTGACTGTACATGGAATGTTTTAGAAAGAAAAGGTTAGAGAATGATCTGTAATTGGTGACTGATCTGATGGATTGGAGGTGGGTTTCTGCTGAATTGGAATGATTCTAGCTCTTTTAAAAGCTGTTTGGACAAGACCAGATAATTATTGACCTATTACGGTAATGATGGATCTAATGAGGGGGCGAAGGTTCTAATCAGTGCATAAAAGTAAAAGTACACAAAAGGTTGATGGATGCACAATCCTAAAACAAAAAGACTACAAATATTGACAGTGTATCTTGCAAACACATAGGCACATGCAGCATTGGTTCAGATATTGAAGATACAAATGTGTCATTTAGATCTTAGCCATTATGGATGATTGAATAAGAAACAGATTTTAATGGTTTTATTTTTAACGAGAAAGTGAGAGTTTAGGTACCATCAGCATACTGCGATTTTTTCATGTGGTGAATATATGAATGTTTGTGATGACGATATGATATGATAGATCACCCAGCCCAGTTGCCATTTGTCCATTGTAATCGGTTTGAATGCAGAAGGCACCCTGGACTCCAAACCTAAACAACCAAACAAGCAATGTGAAGTGAGACAGGAGATGATAATGATGCCGCTGGACAATGCTGAGCCCGGTTAGTGATGTCACTCTCCATTTCAGCACCTCTTGACGATATCTCGTCACAGTTACTCTGCCTGCAGCGGCCTCCACCAACATCAATGTCTTGTATTTTTAATCTGGAGTGAGTCAAGTTCACTGACCTCTGCAACCAAACAAATTAAAAGCCCACCCTAACCCCCTGAAAGGGGACTGGCCTCTTAATAAGAAGTTCTAGATAAGGTCAATTTAGTTCTAGATACAACTAAATGAAGAAACGTCATAGCCCCAACATTATTGTGGTGGCGGAGGGCGTACCAGCATGCTTTGCCCCCACTCCTTGTGCAGGGAAATGAGTTGGATGTAAATACTTCGTAATTGTTGTTCCTCATCCAACACAGAGCAAACTTGGATTTTAGTTACGAGTTAATACTTGATACCCCCTGATAAACTGTAGGACCGAGTATATCCCAACTTGAGATCGGAGTGACAGCACAGTCACCTCGGTCACCCGGAGCAGGAGCGAAGTGCGGTTGCGCGGGAAGCCGAGAGCGGCGTCGCGTCGCTCCGAACAAGTCGCGCTCCTGCCGGAGTAGGGGGGCTTTTAAAAGAAGTCGGTAGTCGGTATTCTCTCAACTGATGAAGATGGGTCCTTCTCGAGAGTCGTGCGGTGTTCGGGGGTCGGACACGAGGTTTTCTCGCTCGCTGCCCGCGATCGACCGTCAGCCGTGGATCCCAAGTGTTCGGGGTCGAGGTGCGTGAAATTATCGGCAGAGAGACAGTAAGGAGGACAACCTGCTCTTTTCTCATCATCTTCTCTCCTTAATGATCTTCACAGACTCGCTTTACGGTAAGATTAAAAAACTTCCCCATTTCCATACATTGTTCCACAGGCTCTTGTCCAATTGGTGGAATAAAAAGTATAAACATGTATAATGCTTGATAGCATAAATGTTTAAGTAAAAAGATGAGAACTATATAGAAGACTCTTGATGTAGTAAACCATGTGTGTCCAGCTTCTCTGACAGGTCTCGGACAAGTTATCCACAGTGTATGGGATGTAATTGTTAATGTCATTAAAAATACTAAATCTCAGTGGGCTTTGACATTGAAGTACCTTGAATTTGAGGGACCCTACCATAGTGGTTTATCAAATAGTAGTGTACACATAGCTGCATAGTATTATGCGTGCACATTATTAACATATCTGTTGTATATGGTAAACAATTGCAGTTGAGTATTGTGTTTATAAAAATATATATGATTATCCTCTGTCTGAAAGTGTGGACACAGATGGAGTGGAAGTACATGGTGTAGGTTAGAATGTGTAAATAGCTTGAAAGATGAGGAGTAGATTACACATGACAGCAAACCAACACATACACACTCACAAATAAACGTCATAATGGCATTCTGTGGAAATTGCACACTGTGTCTTAAGGAACCACACATACCAATACACACTGGTAGCCTCCAGCCCCGTGGTAACTTTAGTCTTTGCTTGAGGACAGAACTGTGTAGTCATCAGCAGCGTGACTCAGAAGGTGAGGGAATCATTCCCTGAGGCATGCACACGCACACACACTCACACACTCATCCCACTCATGTGTCTTGCCATACACCTTCACCAGTACACAGATTTGTCTGCTTGTCTGTATCGTGCATGCACCAGTGCACGCTGCATGTGCACACACATCTATATCTGTCCTGAACGGACCCAATCCTGACAGGACACTCCCCCTTAGGCACCACCCATGGCGTGCCACCCAAAACCCATGAAGGGGGCCAAAAAGCACGGCCCATCCGCCGTCCACAGGCGACTGTCGTTCCGGTCAGTCTCCGGCACGCCCCACTGAATGGACACTTCTCACCTTGAATGGCACCATACCATGGGACCATGGGGCAGGCGTCCTCACCCGCATGGAAAACCCAATGGGCATGTCGGGATCCTGCAGAACATAAAGCCAACACTGGCCAGGGACAAGGGGGCTAGTAGCGTCCTCCTGGTGAGCCACAGCTCCTTGGATCTCATACGTAAGTCCTGACATGGGATTTATTACAACAAGCACACGACATCACCAAACATCACCCCAATGGTGAACAGGACAGCTTTATACAGGCAGACACTGGTGAAAACAATCAGGAACCATAATAACACAGGACCAACATGAAACTCCATATCCAGAGTAGCCTCTTCCGGACCGGATCCTAACATTCACATAGCTATGTCCTTTATGGGTTATTGGCAAATGGTAATCATGCAAGCTTATGTAACTTCAGAAAATATCCAAGGGGCAGTGTTTCTCTGTGTGTGTGTGGTTAAATGTACATATGTCATGCCAGATCCTCTGTGACATTCCCACTGGGAAGGAGTCTCATGTGATTTCTGTTTGCACTGAGCGGAACGACTTATTTCTCTTCCAAGCAAGGAGCAAACTGCCTTTTTTCCAGCTCCTCTACACACACAGACACACACACACACACATACACACAGTTATTATCACAAGCACATGTATATGCAGTCTTGTTGCATATTCAGCAGAATTTATGAGTTGTTTGTGCAGACGTGCACAGTCCCAGCTTAATAACAGCTGACAGCTTGCCTGTCCTCGGCACTTACTGACTGTCCTCCCTCGCAACATTGGGATAGACCATCCACAGCGTAGTGGACTTAGCTTCAGAGGGATGTCAACCTATTTAAATATGGATTTTAATATCTTTTTTTATACATATGGATTTTAATTATCTTTAATTAGACAGAAATTATGTGGAACATCCATTGCAGGACTCACAAAAGACTGTGGTGTGATCCACAAATAATCTACATATAAATATATATATGTTCTGTAAAATCATATCCACAATAAAGTACATAAGGGTTTTCCTGTAGTTTCCTTTCCTGCCATATAGAAAGAACAGTAAACAGTGAAATGCTGTGATTCTCAAACTTCCTGTCATTCCCCAAATTTGTGGGGGATGGTGAGATTTTCAAGGCCCACCCCAATTGCACCAACAAAGAAATTACGTTTCATTTAAATATATTATAGAGTTACTAATAATATCAACAGAAACTATACCAATACTATAACTACCTACAGTCATTCCTGATGCAACAGACTCATCCTTGGCCGTTATTGTGACACACCACACACCGTTGCCACTGAAATAAAGTTTGTATTTTTTATTTGTATGTTATGTAGATGTACAGGTGGCTCAAAGAGGCAGGACATGGACCAGAAGGAGGTTCATGTAAATGAGCTTGAGAGGGAGGAGTGGAAATGCAAATCTGACATTTTGGTCTTGTGAGGACATTGATCAGTATTTCAAATATGTTCAGCCTTTTAAATGATTGATGCCTGTCTTGATAAACAACATAAACCATGGAGAGATAAATATATTACATTTATATTTACAGCATTTATTAGACGCCCTTATCCAGAGCGACTTACAATCAGTAGTTACAGGGACAAGTCCCCCCTGGAGCTACTTAAGGTTAAGAGTCTTGCTCAGGGACACAATGGTAGTAAGTGGGATTTACAGGGTTTATACAGAAATACAGGTTTATACGGAGAGACACAGAAGGAATGATAAGCATTTTTCCTTAATTTACTAATTCATTTGATTCTGTTATGAAATACAGATATGCTTCTCCCTGAATACGGTGGTGGATTCAGTATTTGCGCCTTGAGAACCTTTATTGTGTGAACATGCAACATTTAACTTTTACTACATATTTTCTACCCCTTACATTTTTAAAATAGGCATAATATCAGTTGATTTGGAATTGTTGTCATTTCAATTAATGTGAATTATAGAATTAATACATTATTAGACTTTTTCACATCATTGCATTCCATCCAGACATCATGAATGAACAATTATAATTGGATGTGCCTGAGGAAGACGTATAATCACACGAAAAAGACGTTTATTTGCACAATAAACATACAAATACAACATACAACTATGCTGAATTAATTAATCAGCTATTTAATAAGACAGTTAGCTTTGCCCAAAAATGGCTGTCCTTTGCAAGAATTTTTTTTTTATTTGTTGAGTCAATAGCAAACCCCATTGTTTTGCACAAATTGTTTAACCACCAATTTCACACATTATTATCCTAGATTATCCTAGATGGTAAACTGAATATGTATGTTTATTAAGCCATTCTTATGTGTGTTATTGTGAAAAATCTAAAAATAATAATAATAAAGTCACATTTTAATCTTGTCCTGTCTCTTCCTCAGTCACCCTGTCAGTGACTTGTTATATCACAGCTATGAGATTTTCATTTCACATGGAACAGACAGTGAGTGGCCTGTCCTTGCATTGTGTCTTTTCCTCAAGTTATGTTGTAATTTTGCCCCTGTGTTCAATCCTTTACCACAAATCCATTTCACTCATGGCTGGGCTTCCATGGCCTTGAGGCTCATGTGTATCATACCGCAGCACCACCATGTGTGCCGCGCGAGGATAGGCCTGCAGGGCTAACCACTCCCCAGTCCTGTCTTTGTCCTCTTTGTCTTCTCTCACTCACTTTCCATAACCTCTAGTTCCTAAGAAGGACCACATGTACCAGAGCCCAGACTGTGATCACTGTTTTTTCACCTTTTTCCCACCAGGCTTTCTTCTTAAATTAAGCCTGTCTCTGTGTGCCTTGGCTGATGTTGTGGAACTGTTGTTTTTTTCTCTCTATGGTTTCCACTTCAGAGAAGACATGAATAACGAGGGACAGTGGAAGGGGGTCTAGAACAAACAAACCAACAAAAGGGGAAAGCACTCGAGGACAGAAGGGTGGAGCTATCTGGTAGTCAGGGAAGAAAGCACTATGAAGATGGATATATGTGTACATACAGCTCTGGAAAAATGATCACATTATACATTTTAGCTTCACAAAATGTGTGTTTGTGCACAATATAAATGTTGACATGGTTTATATATAGAGCTGTATTTTCCTCTAATTTCACCTCAATTGTGTCTTTTGGATTTACAGACCTAAACAAAAAAAAACCCTGCTTGCTAGTTTTCTCTATATTAGAGACAGTATTGTAATTAGGATTATTCATCAGCCATTAACTTTAGGTAAAACACATGTTATTGCACTTTCTATTTTAAACAAACAATAAAAATTAATAATTATTTCAGTTCAAAATTAAATAAATAAAAACCTCAAAATTAAAGCTCATAAATAACAAAACAAATTACCTAAGACAAAGGGCTAACAAAAAATAAACAGCAATTGCAGAGTGCAATAATAAAGTGCAAACAAGAAAAAAACCTACGCAGAAAAGGCACATACTACAAGGAACAGGAACATATTTTTCATGGCTGGGTGCAGATGGGGCCACAGCCTGCACCACTCAGCTTGACATCAGGGCTCTAATCATGGACAGGTGTGACTGATTAGGCATCCATGATTAGAGCCATGTTTTAAAAGACTGTTTGGCAGCAGACAGCCGCTGCTGCATTAATGTGAACATGTATGTTCATTAGCAGTTTGGGCAATCTCCACACGTCTGCAGGTTAGTTTTAGTACCGTTTGTGTTTTTGCTCTGTCCCTTTTGGCCCTTGTGGCGTTTTATGTTTAATAAAGCAATTTTTGAGACAGCATGTCCCGTCTCTGCACTTCCTTCCCCAAATGGTTGTGACAATAGTACAGGCCTACTGATTTTTGGAAATAAAAAACATCCTGTCAACATTTTCTGGTTTAAGAGATTACAAGTTGGTATTTTTTAAAATAAACATTCATTTATCTGCTTATTTGGAAAAACCTATTGTAATAAGGCCAGGTCCATATACAGAGGCATTTTGTATAGGTCTGTCAAGAACTATAGACAATGAACTGCAATATACAGGTGTCAGAACAGCAGCTCTGGGGGTGGGAAGACAGATGCTCTGTTTGTAAAACGAATAACGTTATTTGTTGAACAAAAAAAAAAAAAGTTATGCATTGATTCTTTGTTCACTCGTTATTACAGCCACACATGGTGCAAAAGTCTATTGAACTACAACTAGAGCTGTAATTGTTGGGCCAATTCTAATAGACAGAGCCAGAGGCTCTGTGACGTCACATAGGGCTGTGCAATATGGAATAAAATTCATATTGTGATAAATTTAACCATAGATGGTAGACTATATATTGCTGAATATAATTTGATAGGTCAATTTAAATGTAACTGTTTTTGAAAGGGTAACGTCCATAGCAAAGGCAGGACGTTGTATAATAAACCTTTTACAGATACATATAACATAAATGTCTACCAGATAAAACAATATATCCACAATAAAATATGAACAAGCATTATTTTATTTAAATATTTTCTGACAATGTTTTAATGTAAACTCCATTCCCTCACACAGAAAATCCTGAGATGTTATATAATCACTCACATCATACATGCGTACTCCAAAAGCCGCCATGCTATGGCCTAAACCTAACCCTATCCGTTGTGCGGAACCGATTGAGCACGTGGTACAGATTGGACACTGACATGTACGCTGCATTTAGTAAACCGTGAAGTTCAGAGTGTGCAGATTACTGACAGACTGAAGGCTTGTTGTTATTTTATTTATTTGGTCTGCAGTATTTTGCAGATCTTTAAACTCTGGATTTAAGTATTACAGGTGATTTTTTTTTTATATTTAAGGCCTTATTGTTTTGAATTTAGGACTTTTTAATGATCTGCGGCAACCCTGCCGTGCACTCTGTGCTTTCTGTATAATCATAATCTCTCCCATTGGCCAAATTTAAGTGAAAGTGACCCATCACCCTTGATGAGCAGTGGGCACCCAGGGGAGCAGTGTGTAGGGACATAGCTTTGCTCATTGTCACCTCAGTGGCGGTTTGGGATTCGAACCGGCACCTTCTGATTGCGGGTCTGCTTCCTTACCCACTAGGCCACCACTGCCCATATTGCCACGCAGCCCTAATGTCACTTTTATCTTAGAAAATAAGCCTGAGTTTGTCAAATCATGAGAAAAAGCATGCACAATAATGAAGTCAGCATCAGATTTATCAGGGGTAAAATGAAGCAGGATTCAAATGTATAGTGTTGTAGCGGGTGAATGTGTGTGTGTGTAGAAAGTGCATCAGCTACAGAGAACTGTGTGTCCTGAGGCAGTGCTTCTGCTATCTGTGCAATATGTAAGCACATTTGTGATTGCATACTGATTCTGTCTTTGCACTTCAACTGTCAGTGCAGTTCATTGTTTTAATAAAGGAATAAAGGAAAAGCTTACCGTACATGCAAAGATAGAGCTGGAGAGAGAGACATAGCAAGGTAATGCTGTAGAGATGGAAAGACACTGAGCATTCACATACGTTGCAAGAGGGCTATAGGAGGTCAAAAGGGATGGAAATGCAGAATGCTGAAGGATTCAGGGGGGTAGATTAGTACACAGATTATGAATAAATGCATCTGAAGGCATCGCTATAGATATCGCTGAAGATTGATTGCATTGTTTTGTGCTCTAGGTAATTCTCTGCCTCTTTTATTCACTCTCTCACTCCTCCTCATTGTCTCTCACATTTCATTCCCTCTGTCCTCTTATGTTCTTATTCTCAAATTTTCTATTTCTTTCTGTTAATCCTGTCTTGCACAGAGAACATTGCAATGGGATGTTTGTGTTATGGTGTGTGTGTGTGTGTGTGTGTGTGTGTGTGCATGCCCAGATCTGCTTTTCTTTAATGATATGTTTGATGTCATTTAAATGTTCTGCCTCAGTGAACCCAGTGAAGCTCCAGATGCAATAACTGGGTATCCAGTTTTATATATGCTACTGAGAAACACAAACATACATGTTGAGGATTTTTTTAAAACAACTACTAGTATTTTAGACTACATACTGAAATACATAGCACTTCACACAAAAATAGGTCAAAGCCACATCTGAATGTTGTAACTGATGTTCCCTAACATTCCCATCTGTAAAAAAGGTCCTCTGGGCTTTTAAAAATCTGTTTCACCCTTTCCTGGTCTATAGAAGTTGTGTCAATTAAAATGAATCTAGTTAATCACAGTGAAAGGCTATGATTTATCAAATCATGAATATGGTTTTTAGAAGATGACAGAAAGATATGATTCTGTACATGCATTAAGTACATCTATGACATTTTTTGCACATCTGCCTGGCATTTTCCTATTTTTCACCTTGACAGCAATCTAACAGTGTAGTACTGACCAGCTTTCAACCAAGAAAGCAGCAACAACTGCCAACTCAAAATGTGTTTTGGTTGCCCTTATGCATATCAGGGTATTTTTCCTCTATTTGTTTGCCTTGCTTTCCAGTTAAGCAACTAAAAGGAATAAATATGTGCTGGAATTAGTCTACTGAAATATGTTGGGATCAGTGTATTTGATTCCTTTGAATAAAAAAATGAAATGGCATGTTACATTTTTCATATTAAACATTATTGTGTTGATAGCACTAGTATTTAGAACTTTTCCATTTTTTTTTGGCCAAAAACACACACACACACACACACACACACACACATACTATAAGTGGGATTATTAGGATGAGTTGGGCACATGGATAATGGGAAAACATACAGAATACTGAATGTGTCAGTGTCACAGCCTTGCTGATGTCTTGTACACACTTTTGCTAAGATGTTTATTTTCTGTTGTGAGTAAAATGAGAATGTACCATTGTGAGAAATGGAAATTTGACCGTTTATTTTTGTCTGATCTAGGATTCCATCTGCTCAATCTTCACCATCTGACATAAGGTGAATTCTTGTGTTTGAAATCAAGCAGGTTGGAGCAGAAGTTATAGGAGGGACAATGGCCACTTCTATTGCAGGTGTGGAGATGGGCATATATCTGCTTCATCCAAAGTTAGCCACTGTTTTGAATGTCAGTTAGTCTAAGGAGGAGTCTACCAGATGTAGCTGTAGATGTAATTAGGGGTCCATTCACAAAGGGGTGGTAGTAGCCTAGTGGGTAACACACTTGCCTATGAACGAGAAGACTCGGGAGTATCTCCAGGGGGACTGTCCCTGTGACTACATTTTGTAAGTCACTCTGGATAAGAGCATCTGCTACATGCCGTAAATGTAAATGTACAAATGCAGGGGATGTCCATGACAGACAGGACAAGGAGAAAATTTCATTAACATGGACCCTACCTGTTTAAGCAAATGCTATAGGGAGTGATAGGGGCTCTTCTGAAATGTCAACATTAAACATTTATTTCTTATATAGCCCAAAATCACATACAGTATGTCTCAATGGGCTTTGACAGGCCCTACAGTTGACACCTCCCCACACTTGACCCTTCTGCACACAAGGAAAAACTCCACACAAAAAAACTCTGGGAGAGAGAAAAAAAGAAAGGAAGAAACCTTGGGAAGGAGTGATACAGAGAAGGACCCCCTTCCAGGGCAGAGTGAGCCTACAAATGGTGTCAGTGCAGGGTTTGTGATGGTTTGTCCAATAAGAGAAAAGGTTGTCCTACAGTTGTAGAGTTGGAGAATTCCAAAGTGTAGTCCAGTGTCATTGTGTACATTATGTGTCCGTTATGAGCTACTGTCCATTTGAAAATCCCTGAAGCTTTTGTTGTTACGGTGGTGGTGGCTGTGGTGACCCTCTGGTTCATTTAATGCTAAGTCCTCATTTAGCAGTTGTCAGGACCCAGGGTTAATCTACTGGTCTCTTCACTGGAGTGAAGACAATTGTAATATGTCATTGTAATATGACAAAGCAAATGATAATCATGATGGTTTTTATTAATATTGTAATCAGGATTATTAATAGTGATTATTCATTATTTTAGGTAAAACACATTTTTATTCTATTTTAAACCAACATTAAGTTAACAAGTCTGCCAGTAGTCTGGGCACTTGATTCAGTGTCTCGGAGAGAACAAACAGAAGCAGCGGAAGACGGTGACATTGTATGACTGATGAAATATGAGGTTATAGTTGTACCCTAACTAGGACAGCCTAACTAAAGTGAATTTAATACTGTCTGTGTCTAACAGGGTGACTGTGTGATAAAGTGGACTTAGTAACTGACACTGTGTCTGGGACTTTAACAGAAGACCAGAGAAAACAGATGTGTTTTCAGTTTGGATTTAAACACTGAGACTGTGTCTGAGTCCCGAACCGGCAAGCTGTTCCACAACTGTGGAGCTCTATAAGAGAAGGATCTGCTCCCAGCTGTGACCTTCTGTACTTTGGGTCGTAAATAACTAAAAGCTCACTGAGATACTGCGGGGGCGAAACAATTTAGAGCTTTATATGTCAAAAGTAAGATTTTCTAGTCAATCCTAAATTTGATGGGTAGCCATCATGTGATGTGGTTGAATTTTTCACAGCATTCTGAACTAGCTGGAGTTTACTCATGAGCATCCAGACAGTAATCTAACCTTGATGTAATAAATGCATGGACCAACTTTTTTGCATCGTGCATTGAGAAGATATTTCTTATTTTTGCAATATCTCTAAAGTGAAAGAATGCTATCCTATTGATATTATCTACATGCGAATCGAATGAGTGACCTGCATCAATGAGGACACCTAGATTTTTTACATTTACATTTATAGCATTTATCAGGCACCCTTATCCAGAGCGACTTACAATCAGTAGTTACAGGGACAGTCTCCCTGGAGCAATTTAGGGTTAAGTGTCTTGCTCAGGGACACAATGGTAGTAAGTGGGATTCGAACCCGGGTCTTCTGGTTCATAGGCGAGTGTGTTACCCACTAGGCTACTACCACCCTGTAGATCCTTTACTTCAGTACTTGGTGAAATAGAAAGGCTATCCAGGGTTATGATGTAGTCAGCCATCTTATGTCTGGCTGCTTGAGACCCAAGTACAAGAGCTTCTGTCTTATCAGAGTTTAACAGAAGAAAGTTGGTGAGCATCCACTGTCTAATGTCCTTCAGACAATTCTCTATTCTGTTCAGCTGCTGCCTCTCATCTGGCATTGCTGATAAATTCAACTGTGTGTTGTCAGTGTAGCAATGCAAGCTAATACCGTGTTTGTGGATGACGTCACCTAAAGGTAACATGTATAAGGAAAATAGTAACGGACCTAGGACAGAACCTTGTGGAACACCAAACTCTACTTTACTATGTGAATACGAATCACCATTGATGTCCACAAACTGATACTGATCGGGCAGATATGATCTAAACCATACAAGGGCTTTTCCCTTAATCCCAACAACATTCTCTAACCTGGCAAGGAGAATAGCGTGATTAATAGTGTCAAACGCTGCACTCAGATCAAGCAGGACAAGTAGCGAGATGCGTCCCTGATCAGAGACCAACAGCAGGTCATTAACCACTTTAACCAGCGCTGTCTCCGTGTTATGATGAGGCCTAAATCCCAATTGATCATCACTTTTCTTTCAAACAAGCGTCACTTTTATTTGTCAAGCAAGTGTATTACACCAGGTGTTATTACACCAGGCAGCAGTGTGTGGAGACCGTACTGTGGTTGAATAGTTATTCTCACTTTGTGAAGAAACTGAATATGCATGTGAAATTCTTAGGCTCATTTGAGAAACAAAAATGTATTATGACAAAGCAAATGATTAGCCAAAATGATAATCACGATGGTTTTATTAATATTGTAATCATGATTATTAATAGTGATTTCATTATTTTAGGTAAAACACATTTTTATTGCACTTTCTATTTTAAACCAACAGTAAGTTAACAAGGCTTTCAAATTAAGAGAGGACCGAAGGCAGGTCTCTATAAAAATACTTTTTTTTTTTTTTATTAAACTATAGGGACAGGGCAGGTCCATACACCTAGGCATTTTGTATAGATTTCTCAACAGTGTTGTGAACATTACTTTACAAATTACCCAATTGATTTTTACTGAGTTCATAGAACTAACCATGTTGATTATATTTTGACATTTGACATGTGAAATATCTTCACCTCTGATGTGTTCTTTTAATAGTAAAATGGTCAGGCGTTCTCCTTTGGCACTCGTATCTCCAAAAACCTGATAAACACGCAAAGCTGTGTTACATTCTTCAGATCAGTCAACTCATCAAAACTGGAGAAAAACACTCACATGTGTCAATGTCATTTACCATTCCCTCACATTTGCTTTTTTTTTCAGGATATGCATACACCAACACGCCTCCCTTTCCTCATCCTCGTATGTTTCTCCCCTCTTGCTTGTGGGGGTATTAACCTCTTCTAATAAAATGAAGACAGACACACACACACACACACACAGTATCATTGATGTGCACCCACTCATCTCTCCCTCCCCATCTCTGACCCAGTTTTATGGAATAAGGGGTGTATGCCATTGTGTGTATGCCAGAGGGTTTTTCTTTTTTTTTTGTGTGTGGTGTAAGGCAGCTGCTGCACATTGTTTGTGCATATTTCTTTCTCAGAGAAAATTAAGAGGAAAGATGGAAAGAGAGATGTGACCATTCACACAATAAAGACACATGGGAAACAGTGGGGTCTGTGTGTCTATGATTATGTCTGTATACATATATTTTGTGTATCGACAAATGCTGTAGTCATTATTTCTTGAGGAAGCTTGAGTCCTGATTTTCCAAGTAGTAAAATTATTCCAAGGAATTACATCCTCATTATTAATGAATATAAATCATCCCAATGAAATGCATACACCCATGTTGTACACCATAAATATATTTTTCAGTGTTTAGCACTGACACTCTACATACAGTGCAGAAACGTCTGCCAGCTCTCAGCCTTGTTTATGGACTGTTTCAGTATTTCCTTAAAAGGTCAGGAGTTGTCAACTCTATTTATATATCACTTTTTCCAAATAGACTGTTCATCTCCACAATTCCCTGAACATCACAGGGCCAGAGTGAGAGAGCTCAGGCTATTTGTGTGCAAATGTGTGGACACACACTGTGGTCGTAGTCATAGTTGTTTCAGATTTACCTCTAAAAAGGGAGAGTTGAATGGAAAAGAAGGAATATATAAAGAATTATATAATGGAAAAGCAGATCAGAGCAGGGTAACACCAGAATGTTGACATATTGATGAGTAGATGAGTAGACACAAGAATGTTCATACTGTCATGTGATGCCGTTCACGTGAACCAGGAGCATGGAGACAAGTGATGTTATAGTATTTATTCAGCCGTACGGCTGTTATCGGTGCTCTGTCATTGTCTGGATTGCAGACCAGCAAACTGCCACGACACAGCTTATCATCAAAAACCAAGTAAGACCGTTCTCTACCTTGTCGTCATTCCCTGTCCTGCCCTGTTCCTTTCTCTTGTCTCAATTACGCGAATGCCAACACTTGTGGTTGTTGCAGCTATGGCTGACACACACTCACAGAACAAACTGGCTGAAATTAGTTAGTTACACAATTGGGTTTCTCATCTTCTCCAACACACACTCTTCCTTTTTGTTTCACGTGTGCATGACAGAATGACAGAGCAGAGAACAGCAGAGAACATTCAATCGCCATACAAACTGACAACCATCTGCTGCCGCAGCCCCGGAGTCATGCCACTACCACTACACTATTCTTCAGGACACCACCTTTACCACCTCGACCTGTCGTCACTCGCCCGGACAGCTTGGGGGAACCCATGCAACTGGGCCAGATCAAGAGGATCAAAGATACTGGGAAGAGCAAAACCACCGCCTTCATGGAACTTCATCGCCTTCGCCACAAAACATTGAGTCCATTAAAGTGGACTACTGTTCAAAACACACACCAAGCAAGAATGGAGGAAAAGCTGAACTTAACAGTCTCTGAGTGTCCAGAGATCTGCAACACAACATTGTCAGATATTCTCCAATGAGCAGAAAAATTGTCTGTGTTCAGTACATGCTCACCTGAAGACATGGACGTCTGAACCAGGCATGTAGGGGAGAAAACTCTGGTGAAGCTTACTAAACCTCATTTCTGCCACACCCGGGTAAATATCAGTAACTCCTTGTATGTGAGACAGGGACATTACACAAACCATAGGTTATTACAAAATAAAATAATAAAGGGAGCTTTTTAAAGTGAAGTGAATTGATTGTCATTGTGATACACAGCAGCACAGCACATGTTGCACACCGTGCAGAAATGTGTCCTCTGCTTTTAACCCATCACCCTTAGTGAGCAGTGGGCAGCCATGACAGGCGCCCAGGGAGCAGTGTGTGGGGACGGTGCTTTGCTCAGTGGCACCTCAGTGGCACCTTGGCGGATCGGGTTCAAACCTTCTGATTGCGAGGCCGCTTCCTTAACCACTAGGCCACCACTAGGCCCCACTAGACCACCACTGCTTGGACCAGACTCTCTGCTTGGTGGAGAGTCGATCTGCATCAGGACCAGGGCAAACGACTGGCTCCGCCCACAGCATAGCGCCTGGGCCATTTAAAGGAGTACTACCAGTATATATGACTGTTACAAAGTGAGCGCAGACAGAACACTGACAGTTTTTCTGATCATTGTAGCAAATCAAAGTATCCACATAGGTATACGAGACATTAACTCTTGTTTTTGAAAAAATTTATGTGATGCATCGTGATACTGAGAAATCACAATTGTTGGCTGGTGTCAATATAGATCATCTGGAAGAGTAGAGTCTGCTGATCTGGATGGACAGTTGTTGTTGCTTTTGTAGTCCATGATTGATTTAAATGCCTTGCCACATGTGTGTGGGGTCAGAATCTTTCCTTGAAAGATCCTCGATCTTTACTGTAGGAGCATTTTGCTTCTCTGATGCCTTTCTTTAGGTTGGCCCTAGCTAGTGAGTAGGCCACCGGCTCACCAGAATTGAAAATGTCATCAAACAGTTTTTTTCAACTCCTCTGTTCATCCATGGCTTGTGAACCCAGTCTGAGTTCTCAAAACAATCTTGCAGACTCATGATAGCACCTTCTGATCAAACACTTATTGTTTTTGTTGTGGGCTTTGTCCTGGTAATGAATGTTGGCATAGCAGCAGGGATATGTGATCACAGCACCCAATATGGGGGAAGGGGGAATGTGACACCCCACACAGCCCCCAGGGTTAGTTTCTGTTCCATTTGTGTCTTGCTTTGTCCATTTTGGCCCTTGTTCCATTTTTTGTAGTGTTTGAATGAAGTCCTTTTGTCTTTAATATACCTAGCTTCTGCACCTCCTGTCCCTGTTAACCTTGAGGTTGTGACAGAATGTGGCAGCCCAAAAACGTGCAGAAGAAAAAGTTGTAAGTTGTAAGGAGAACCTTAGCAAGGAAATGTTCCTTTGGTGGGGATATGGGTAGGCTGCCGCCGGAATGGTTGGTGTACTGCCCATGGGAGCTGATCGCACCCTGGCTGGAAGGTGTCAGCAAGGTGGATGATCCAGGAGCTCCCGATGAGATTTGCGACATCCGGAAGTGACACGATCTGCAGCTGAGTGGGCAGAGTGATGAGGAGGCTGACGACATCCACAGGGAAGTGGCGTGGGCAGGGTTTGCACGACTTTTACGTCATTTGAAATCACACTCTTTAAACTGGGTCACTTGCCTGCGATCTTCGGCGGATTGTTTGATCGGCCGCCTAAATACAATAAGGACTTTTTAAGTGATTTTTCGGATTTCCTGGCAGATTCGATGCCCAGTGATCATTGTGGGAGATTTTAATATTCATGTGTTTTGAATCTACTGGACTCTTTTAATCTGGAACAATCTGGAATTGGGCTGACTCAGGAGAAGGGCCATTCACTGGACCTTGTTTTAACACGTGTGATATCAGTAGGAAACCTGGAAATTGGAGAAGCAGGGTTCTCAGATGGTGTTATTTGATTTTACACCCATGAAGCCATGTGTTCTTGCTCGGCTCCCCTCCACTACTGCTCAATTTTGTGCCTCTTTTACTTGAAACCAACCCTCGCTGTCTGGCAACACCAAGGAGATATTACTCTGATTTAACTCCACCTGCCAAGATGCTCTGAACCAGGTAGCACCACTTTAACCTCAACAGTCAAGGCCAAAATCCAAACCATGGTTAAATGCTGTCACTCGTACTTGCAGGATTACTTTGAAATGGTACATGAACACTGCGGTGTTATAAGAGCAGTGTTTGAGCAGTCCTGTCACAACGCAATCCCCAGGACAACAAATTGCACCCCTGTGCCTTCTTCTCCCGGCGACTCAACCCTGCTGAGCAAAACTATGATGTCGGGAACCAGGAACTCCTTGCTATAAAACTAGCTCTGGAGGAGTGGCACCATTACCTGGAGGGGGCAGTCCACCCCTTTTTAGTCTTGACCGACCACAAGAATCTAGCGTATCTCCAAAATGCCCAACGCCTCAACCCACGGCAAACACGATGGGCTCTGTTCTTCACGCAGTTCGAGTTCACTGTATCCTATATCCCTGGCACAAAAACGTGAAGGCCGATGCCCTGTCCTGCCGATATGTCCCGGAGACAGAGGACAATCCGTCCTCTCCCATACTCTCACAGCCCTTTCTACTGGCCCCCGTGCACTGGACCCTCATGCAAGAAGTAATAGCTGATCATGCATACCACCCCCAACCTCGAACCATGCCTCCCAACCTCACGTACGTCTCACCCCCTCTCTGTCCACGCATCCTCCAATGGGTGCATGACACCCCACTGGCCTGGCACCCTGGATGTCAGCACACCCTCGCCAATATTCCCCGGACTTTTTGGTGGCCAGGCCTAGTCGCAGATGTACAGGCATATGTCGCAGCCTGCCCTACCTGCGCATCACACAAGGCTGACACGCAGAGACCACAAGGCCTTCTACTTCCCCAGCCTCGCCCCCATCGCCCATGGTCCCATTTCTCACTGGATTTTGTCACGGGACTGCCAAGATCCAGAGGTATGACCACCATCATGGTGCTGGTCGACCGGTTTTCCAAGATGGCCCGGTTCATCACCCTGCCGGGACGCCCTACAGCTGCCCAAACCACTGACGTAGTCATCCAGGAAGTGGTGCGGCAGTTCGGACCACCAATGGACGTCAGGTGCCGGGCCTAGGAGGGGAGGCTCTGTCATGGCCAATACACCTCCAGCCCACCAGAGTGCCAGACCAGCCGGGGAGACGGCAACCCAGAAACGGAAGTGAGAGCGGGCAGCGGCAAGTATAAAAGCCGTGCAGTGGTGGCCTAGCGGGTAAGGAAATTGACCCGTAATCAGAAGGTGCCAATCCCAAACCGCCAAGGTGCCACTGAAGTGCCAATGAGCAAAGCACCATCCTCACACACTGCTTCCCGGATGCCTTCCATGGCTCCCCACTACTCACCAAGTGTGATGAGTTAAAAGCAGAGAACACGTGTCGTTGTGTGCACCGTGTGCTGTGCTGTGTTTCACAATGACAGTCACTTGACTTTCAATTAATTTTCACAACGCCAAATGAGACGTGGTTCAGCCAGTTCCAGGGAATGTGGGGAAGGCACAGTGCATTTTGTGCCGAAAAACATTTGAACAATTAGACAAACATTAGACATACACCTCTCACACAGTTGTGTGTTTGTCATATAATTTTGACAGTGTTTACACAGTGTTGAGATGTTTTGTTGAGGGATTGCAGCAGATCTTGAAAACCTCAGAGGATATTGTTAATAAAGCTATTTTTATTTTCAATTATTTTCTTCATATGCCAGGAAAGGTGTGACATTGATCTTAAGTTTCATTTAAAGTGGTCTTAAAACGGATTTAACTCATTGAAGATTAAAAATCCTGGGGGTACCCTCTGTGAACTAAACCAGGAAGGCAGGTTGGTGGAACAGAAGCAGCACAGATATTTTTCTAGCTCCATTGCTCATTGGTCATTTTAACTGGTCATTTAACTTTTAACTATTCTCCTGTGACACTCTCAGGCTGATCTCATATGGCTCAATCATGCCTTATATGGTCAGTATTTGAGCACATTTTATTGGGCATAATACTGAGAATGGCTGACATTTGACAAAGAGCACTTGCATTGATTTCAGAGAATATAAACCATATACAAACACTGGACATTCTCCATACATTTCTTCCTCTTCTCTTCACGGCTTTTCTTTTTCTAAAATGTGACAAAAAAAGCAAACCTCAGGAAACTGTAACAGTTATTCTGTAGTCCATTCCAGCAAAACAGATACTTGTTTGGATACTTGTTATTCAGTCTTTTTTGCTTCTTAAGGAATCTTTTTATATTCCAGTAGTTGTTAGCCAGAGCTGTAAGTGTTGATTTATAGTACACAATGTAGTTGTTTGTATATGATAGTTTAATTGAATCTTAGTGTGAACAAACAATAATTTGTAATACACACTTTGCCTATTTCTATTTCCACAGAGTCTGTGATCCCTTCCCACTGAGACCCTGTCTGCCCCACTGTCCACTGACGCCATGAGCTGGAGCTTCCTGACACGCCTGCTGGATGAGATCCAGAACCACTCCACCTTTGTAGGGAAGCTGTGGCTCACTGTACTCATTGTCTTCAGGATCGTTCTGACCACCGTGGGAGGTGAGAGCATCTACTACGACGAGCAGAGCAAGTTTGTATGCAACTCAGGTCAACCCGGCTGCGAAAACGTCTGCTACGATGGTTTTGCCCCACTATCACATGTCCGCTTCTGGGTATTCCAGATCATCCTTTCAACCATGCCCTCGCTCATGTACATGGGCTACGCAGCTAATAAGATTGCACGGACTGAGGATAGGTGTGGGATTGCGAGAGCAGGATTTGAAGGAGGAGGGTACACACACCGACGGTTGCGGAAACTTTACTTTGGAATGCGGCAACACCGCAGTACGTTGGAAGAGGCTGACGAGGAGCAGGAGGATGACCCCATGATATATGAGGTACCTGAAATTGACAACACACACAGGGAGCTTGTACCACCACGGCCCAAACCAAAAGTCAGACACAACGGGAGGCGACGTATCCGTGACGACGGGCTAATGCGTGTGTATGTGCTGCAACTAATAACACGGACAATCTTGGAGGCAGGCTTCCTGACAGGGCAGTACTTTCTCTATGGCTTTCAGGTGGCACCAGTTTTTGTGTGCTCAAAGAACCCCTGTCCCCACAGTGTGGACTGCTTTGTGTCACGACCCACAGAGAAGACCATCTTCCTCAGGATAATGTATGGGGTGACCTGCCTCTGCCTCACGCTGAATATTTGGGAAATGCTGCACCTGGGCATTGGCACCATTAGTGACATTATACGACGACGTCAGGGCACACCCTCCGATGACGAGTACCAGCTAGGGCTGCTGGGGTCAGGGGGTGTGGCCGTTGGGGTGGGAGTGTCTGTTGGAGGGCCGATGAGTGAGGGGGAGACAGCTGGGAGTGTGGGAGGTGGAACAGGTGCAGATTATGTTGGTTATCCATTCTCTTGGAACACGCCCACAGCTCCGCCTGGCTACAACATTGTGGTGAAGTCGGAGGGAATGCCATATACTGACCTAAGTAATTCAAAGATGGCCTTGAAACAGAACCGTGAGAATATTGCTCAGGAGCAACAGCAGTTCGGGTCTAACGAAGACAACTTTCCCACGGGGATAGAGCCTTGCGTTCCACCAATCAACAAAGAGGTGATTCAGCAGGCACAGGAGCGGCTAGACGCAGCAATTCAGGCCTACCGGCAGCAACACAACAACCATCAACATGACATTCATCAGCCCAATGATGATGACAAGCCACAAAGCAACATCACATCTGTTCAGAAAGTAAAAACACACCGGGCCAAATCTGTCAGAGGAGGTGGTAATGGTGGGGGAAGCAGCAGCAACAGTAGCAGTAGCAAATCTGTGGAGGGAAAACAGTCAGTTTGGATCTGATACACAAACATACACACACACAAATATATAATTCAGATCTTCATGTAAACATGCACCCTCACCCTCATGTACACAGTGCAGCTGAATCTGTGAACAGGCAAATTAATTAGAACAGTGCATTCATTTGGATAACGTGAAAATCCTGTACATAGAAGAAATACTGTGGTTGGATTCTTCCAGGTATTATGGAGACCTCTGATTCATCAGGCCTTGTACGCAACAGTACTGCCTGGCCACCTGCGGTATATACATGTTGTGGCTTTGTTTTCAGCAAGCTAAAGACAGTCAAACCTCTTTTTTAAGGCCTCACCTGCACATCTTCTAGACTTTCCATGATTCTATTTCACCTGTTTCATTATTGCAACTACATGTATGCATAAGTTGTTGACCATAACCAAATTCCAGTAACTTCAGAAATCTTCTGTGATACAAAACCAGTGAGAGGCCTGTATGAACCACAGTATGATCTTCTTTATGTCATTATATGTCTTCCTACATTAAAAATGACTGGCCAGGATTTGATTTGTAAAGGATCAGAAATCAGCTTTTGACCTTTTCACTTTGGCACACTTGACCAGAGATTTAATAAGGAGCTGAATGCATGTGATATACTTTCATTGTGTAATTTGGATCAGAGTTAAAAATAAGACTAGTGTTGTGTTAAGACTAGTAATTGACCCTTATATTATTAAAAAAAATTATTAACAAAAAGTTACTTGTTGCAAGATGGCAGCACTGTGCACACCAGTGAGAACTGCACCAACAGAGACTGACCACTGTCTAGCAAAGAAATTACATTCCACAATTATATCATGATAATGAGCTGTTTAAATGTCACAGGCTTCATCGTCAACATATTGATTTTTGTCAGTGATGTAATAATTAGTAGAATACAATTGTATTCTATTTAATGTGACGAACAACAAAAGAAATGATTGTAATAATGATGCTTTGCTTGGAAAAATGCAGCAGTTCTCCAGTGTTGACTTTGGCCTCTCACCTATAATATTTACAACAATATGGAATACAATGTTTTGTCATCTACATTTGAGCACACAAAGTTTTTTTTTTACATAACAGATCTATTCTACATGTATTATCTTGTTTTAAAGAAAGTATCTACAGTATTATTATCACTTTAAGATGGGCGATTACAGATATTTGCCATTACTTGTATTTGATTTGATCCAAACCCTGCACACTGCATATTGACAGACAGCAGACTCTTGGTATACCACTATTTGGGGCCAGATACAAGGTGGTGGGGTTACTGTAATCTGTCCATACAAGTTGCCGTATGCATACAACCCAAGAGATATTCACGTGTAATATGAAGTGTAAATCACTCATTCTTGCACCGTATATTGGAAGGACATTTGTTTTTAATCTTCAATTATACTGGATAAATACACTTTTTAAATTAAATATTGCAAGGGGCCAATCTCAAATTGATTTATTTCTTTTAAATAGCATTTTTTTTTCACCTGACTGCCTGCATTTTGTCAACTCTGTCATATTGTTGGACACTTACATTAAACAAGTGTACCACTGACTGTGTATGACCAACACATTTATATATCATTATGCACATAAACAGAAAAATGTCTGACGGAGGTGCTTTCTTGATTACAGATTTGACAGCAAACCTTCGACTTGATGACAACCTTATTATATATTATACAGTCATGAGACACATGGAAGCACACATGAATCTACACTGGATTGTTTCAGAGACCATGTAACTGTTGTGACCTAAATCAGCAGACACCAACTGAGATGTGAGGATGTGATTATATACTGAAGCATAATAATACTCCATTACAACAAAAACAGTCTTTATGAGAAAGGTGTTACTGGGATGCAGATAGTGTATATGTTCAGCTTCTTTGAAGTTTATTGTATCTGGAGAAAAAATAATATTGAACTGAGATATAAGCACTGCAGTTCCCTTTAGTTTAACTAGAACATGTTTAATGTAGAAAGCATGCATCTCTCTTGGCAGGCTGACATTGAGGTGTGGATTTTTTAAATGTAGCTGACTGAGATGTTATGATGACCATAAATCAAGTTTTGGTTTCTGACTTGAATTCTCATGGAAAATTAGTTTCACAAGAGACACAGAGAGGCGGTTATAAGAATTTATTTTTGATTATCATGGTAGGGTGTTAGTCTAACAAACAGCTAAGATGGAATAATAAGATTTTCATAACAGAATGCATTGGCTGCACATAAACAGCCAATGCATTCATTCAGTGTATTAAGAACAGCCTTTGTAAACAATAAAGAGGCTCTCAAATTCACAAGAAGCAGTATGATGCATCACATAAAAAGCTCATCCTTCTCATTCAAAAAGTTGGTGCTTGGACCCAAACTCTTAGTGCCTTCTGTGTTTTGCCTGTGCTGCTGGAGAGCAATGAGATTTATATATTGTCATTGTTGTCTTCCTTGGTGACAGACAAGTCAAACCAATAAATTCTGTAAATGGTTGAAGTGGATGCTGTATAAGCCAAGCCATTGGACGGAGTACTAAAATCATTAAAATGAACAAGATTTTGACATTTGACAAGACTCAGTAAAGTAGCAGCATTAGTGTTCAGTCAGAACCAGCTTCTGTTCTCCTGCATAAGATCAGAAAAGGCCAATAAATGGATAATTTAAACGGAACAGTTTATACTATGAAGTCCAAAATAATCTTACAGAAACCTTGCAAACAAACTTCTCCAGAAGTGTTTTTGCTGTCTTCCATGGTATTCAGTATGCTCCTCATCTTCCTGTTTCCGATGATCATTGGGATACCACTATTGGAGACCATATACTGTTACCAATGCCATTCTATGCTGAGTAGCAGCCTTGCAATGAAATGCTGATGCCATGAATTCTCTAATGATGTTCTCGTATGATGACCTATATACAGTTCTATGTCATGGAACCTATGCATTAATAACATTTTATATTAAGACAAGCTGTGTTTCATTTTTGGTAATTTTCAGTTGATTTCATAACTTTAGTGTGTCGTTTGCTGTATCATTTGGCACTGTATCATTTGGCCATGAATGATTCTGTTTCCAGGTCTTTAAGCAGATTTAGATGTGCTTGTGTGTTTGAGAGAGTGCGAATTAAGCAGCTACATACCACTCCTACAGGGTCTTCAGTGCGTCTCCACCCATTCAGTAAGAAAAGTGGCAAGAACAATTTAGAACAATTCCCATAGAGTAAGAATATCACATCTGATAATCACGATAGTATTTATGAATATAGTAATCATTATTCATTATTTTTTATTGCACTTTCTATTTTAAATAAACAGTAAATGGGTTTCAGTCCAAAATGAAACCTCAAATAAAAATAACTCATAAACAACTATAACAAAATTTACCCAAGACAAAGGGCTAACAAAAAAAAAAGCCTATCCAGAAAAGACACATACTACAAGGAACATGAACATATTACAGGCCTAACGATTTGTGGTGATAAAAAACATCTTGTAAACATTTTCTGTCTTAAGAGAAATATATTTAATATGAACAATTAACATTCATTTACCTGGAAAAAATAATTGTAAACAGGGCAGGTCCATATACAGAGGCATTTTGTATAGATTTGTCAAGAATTAAAGACAATGAACTGCAGGTGTCAGAACAGCAGGGTAGGAAGACAGATGCTCTGGTCTGTAACATGAATAATGTTTTTTGGCAAACAAAACATTTCGTAATATACAAGATTATACAAATTTTTTACTAAAATTTTATGCATTGATTCTTCATTTGGTTGAGTAGTTCTTGGCCCAGGCCAAGAGGTTGCTACTCATACAGTCTATGCTTTCATTTGCCCCCTGGTGGTTGGCTCACTATTGGCTGAGAAAATGTTTGATTTGATATCAGCAATATGCAGCTATTCAAATGTAAATTATCAGCTAAAATTGTAATGGTGATTACAATTAGATTAATTGTGCAGCTCTAGTACATCCTTTTCAGATTCAGATTATTGGTGAATACAGTACAGGCCAAAAGTTTGCACACATCTTCTCATTCAATGTGTTTTCTTTATTTTCATTACATAAATTGGTAGATTCTCACTGAAGGCATCAAAACTATGAATGAACACATGTGGAGTTATGTACTTAACAAAAAAAGGTGAAATAACTTATATTCTAGTTTCTTTGCTCTGATTACTGCTTTGCACACTCTTGGCATTCTCTCAATGAGCTTCAAGAGGCAGTCACCTGAAAGGGCTTTCACATCACAGGTATACCTCATCAGGGTTAATTTGGGGAATTTCTTGCTTTATCAATGGGGTTGGGACCATCAGTTGTGTTGTGCAGAGGTCAGGTTACTAGGTCAGGGGTGGTAGTTGCCTAGTGGGTAACACACTCACCCATGAACCAGAAGATCCATGTTTAAACCCGACTTACTACCATTGTGTCCCTGCTCAAGACACTTAACCCTAAGTTGCTCCAGGGGGGACTATCCCTGTAACTACTGATTGTAAGTCGCTCTGGATAAGGGCATCTGGTAAATGCTGTAAATGTACTACACAGCCGACAATCCTGTTGGACAGCTGTTAAAATTCATATTATGGCAAGAACCAATCTGCTAACTAAAGAAAAACATTAGACCAGTGGAAATCTGTGCTTTGGTCGGATGAGTCCAAATTTGAGATCTTTGGTTCCAACCGCCACGTCTTTGTGAGACACAGAAAAGGTGAACGGATGGATTCCACATGCCTGGTACCCACTGTGAAGCATGGAGCAGGAGGTGTGATGGTGTGGGGGTGTTTTACTGTTGACACTGTTGGGGATTTATTCCAAATTGAAGGCACACTGAACCAGCATGGCTACCACAGCATCCTGTTGCAACATGCCATCCCATCTGGTTTGCGTTCAGTTGGAACTCCTTCAAGACTGTTGGAAAACAATTTCAGGTGACTACCTCTTGAAGCTCATCGAGAGTGTGCAAAGCAGTAATCAGAGAAACTAGAATATATTCAGTTATTTCGCCTTTTTTTGTTAAGTACATAACTCCACGTGTTCATTCATGGCGTTGATGTCTTCAGTGAGAAATGGTCATGAAAATAAAGAAAACACATTGAAAGTATGTCCAAACTTTTGGCCTGTACTGTATATCATTTATATGTGTATTTATATGCATAAAATATGGATGTGTAAGTATTCACTGTGATACAATGCAGCACAGCACATGGTGCACACAACAACATGTGTCCTCTGCTTGTAACCCATCGCCCTTGGTGAGCAGTGTGTGGAGACGGCGCTCACTCAGGAGATCTTTCAATTAATGGTCCGCTTACTTACCTGCTAGCCACTGTGGGCATAAACTTACTTTCACTTTCACTTTGGGCATAAATTTATTGCTTAGACACTGTAAGCATAAGCATCTTGTTTGCTAGTGTAAGGTGGGGCATCCTCAGGATTTGCAGCAATCTACCATTGATATGTAATTATTTCTGTCACAAAAAACACAATCTTTAATGTTTTTATATAGATTTTTAAATGGGTGGAGCCTAATTTTAAAATATGGATCTAAGGTAACCCATGCACCATTTTGAACTCAGATTGTGAAAAACAAACTGTGTCCTGGATCAAATTTTATAAATAGCACCTGTGGGGCATTTCAATTATACAATTATAATTTCATGCATCGTGTTGTACCTGGGGGGCAGTGGTGGCCTAGCAGTTAAGGGAGTAGCCCCATAATCAGAAGGTTGCTGGTTCGAATCCCAAACCACCAAGGTACCACTGAGCAAAGCACCGTCCCCACACACTGCTCCCCGGGTGCCTTTCATGGCTGATCACTGATCACAAAGGGTGGTGGGTTAAAAGCAGAGGACACATTTCGTTGTGTTGCAGTGTTTCACAATAACAATCACTTCACTTTCACTATCTGCTGTTGCCCATCATCCTACAGAGGCCAGTACAAGGAACTGGTGGCATGGGGACCCCACCTGGTTGCTTAATTCACTCCTGCCATTGGCCAGCTCTGAACCTGATAATTGACAGCTCTCACCCACACTACTTCCTCATTCTGGGTGGTTTATACCCATGCTTGTCAATATGTGCAAACATCATTAAAGGTGTTTCTTGGTTTTTCAATTTATTTATTACATATGTAATAACAATTTATCAAATATTTAGTGATTAATTCATTTGTCATATGCAATAAAGCTTGCTATAATGCATATATAAAGCTGTTATGGAAACAAATTATGGAAAGAATATCAGGTTGGAGTAATTTTCTTGGGGAACAATTTCCCTGGCATATAACAGAGCATACAAAATTTAGCACCATTCATTTGTATCAAAGCCTTAAATATTTTCATTTGTGGAATTTTATCAGATTCCCTCATCCAGAGCGCCTTACTGGGTTAGCGGGACAGTCCCCCTGGAGATACTCAGGGTTAAGTGTCATGCTCAGAGAAACAATGGTAGTAATGGTTCATAGGCAAGTGTGTTGCCTGCTAGGCTAATGCCACCTCCATTTAAGTGGAACAATTAACGTTTTGACAGCCCTTCTATTTATTCTAATAATTCCAAGCCCCATGCTTAGTTGCTAGTTCTATGCTTGACACAAGTTTGAAAATAGTGGCCTGTGTATTAAAATGCTTAGTATAAGAGACAAGGCATTTAGAAGCTAATGCAAGCATTTCTCACTAAATGTGTGTTTGTGTGTCTGAACAAATGCATTTGCTGACATGAGATGGCCGTACGTGTTTTGTCATTCTTCTGTAAAATTGAACCCAAAGCAAGATTAGTGCACCTGTTTATAGCGCATTAAATGTATTTTGTGAATGTGGGATTTTTTATGTGAATAGCTTGAGTCACCAGCAACATTAAACATTTCCATTTTTGGAAACTTTTTTTTTAAAGAAATATTCCTAAATGCATGTTAATTAATAATTTACTATTGACGTTTCAATAAAAGAATGCCAAAGTATTTGTGCATTTAATTTTTTGTTGAAGTCTGTTGACTGCTTGCTTTGTCATGTTCCTTGCCTCAGCTCATGTCCAAACCGAAGCCATGCCCCCTGACTCAAGCCACACCCCTGCCATGCCCCCTGACTACTGACTGACACAAGGTCAGAGGTATATGTGCACATTGACAAACTGGGCTACATAAAGTGCAAAAGCATGGGAGACAGGCAGTGCAGGAGTTCAAGAGTAACATAAAATAAAACATGTAGACAACCAAGAAGACACCACTAAAATCATTAAACATTAAGGTGCAGAGTAGCAAATGTGCAAATGCTGCTGTGTGTGTGAGTTAAGAGTGAAATGTCCCTGAGTGTTCAGGTCTCTGATACATTTCATGCTGTTCACTGTCAAGAACTGCTCCGTTCTTCAAATGCAGAGCTCTAAAAGAGAAAGATCCATTGTCACATTTTGTTGGTCTCAGACTGTAAAGTTGAAACTGAGAAGCATGCATTTATACTACTGAAAACACACACACATATGAAACTCTCACACATAAGGACTCTTATGTAACAAACAAAAATGAATGGTGTGTTAAACACCAATATAGCAAGTAAAGCTTAGTAAAGCTTTTCACATGTTCGTGTGAGTGAAAACTTTTCAATATATCTGGAAGTCATTTCACTTTATCCGAAAGGCATTTCAGTTGTCAGGATTGACTGCAGCTGTGCTTATCACCTGTACCCAATCCTGACAGCGCTTAAGAACCGCAGATGTCCGCCCTTTCTGGAGGGACGGCATCTTCGTGGACTCTACACGAACTTGACTTTATGTGTTATGTTGTGAGTTCTGGCAATCGCCACACGCCTGCGGGTTTGTTTAAGTTCTTCATTTAAGTTAAATCATTTTCGGCCACCGCGCCATTCTTTATTTGTGTTTAGTGTTTGTTTAATAATAAAAACTCCCGTTCCCAGCATGTCAGACCTCTGCGCTTCCTTCCCCCGTAAGTCCGTAGTCGTGACATCAGTATATCCGGAAGGCATTTCAGTATAACCGGAAGGCATTTCACTATATCCGGAAGTCATTTCAGTATAACCGGAAGGCATTTCAATATATCCGGAAGTCATTTCACTATATCCAGAAGGCATTTCAATATATCCTGAAGGCATTTCAGTATAACCGGAAGGCATTTCACTATATCCGGAAGGCGGTTCTATGGATTCTAGTGTGGCGACCCGATTCAAAGCGGTAATGATATTTTGTGCATGTGTAGTCCAAACTGGGTAGAAACAAAACTTTCCCTTCCTGAAGGAAGCCTCTCTGTCTCCCGAGTGCCACCTACTATGCACCTACTACAGCGCGCCTACTATGAATATTCAAATATTTTTCATTTGTTTTTACTTAGCTCATTCATGGGAGTTTTGGGCCAATGACGACATAATACAGTTCTTCAGGGATACACTGTTATGTAGTGAGATGATACAGACAGCGGTGTCACTACTCGGTTTGTACTGCAAAATATAATTACCGATATGAATAGGGTCGCCACACATAAAATCATAGAACCGCCTTCCGGTTATACTGAAATTTTTTCACTTACACAAACATTTGAAAAGCTTCACTAATGCTATATGGGGCAGTGGTGGACTAGTGGTTAAGGAAGTGGCCGATCCGCCAAGGTGCCACTGAGGTGCCACTGAGCAAAGCACCGTCCCCACACACGTTTTCATATGTGTGTGTGCGTCCATTTCACCTGTATCTGTCTGAGCGTTTTATATGTGTGTGCATCCTTTTCACCTGTATCTGTCTGAGCGTTTCATATGTGTGTGCATCCTTTTCACCTGTATCTGTGTGAGCATTTCATATGTGTGTGTGCGTCCATTTCACCTGTATCTGTGTGAGCATTTCATATGTGTGCGCGTCTTTTTTTTAACCTGTATCTGTCTGAGCATTTCATATGTGTGTGCATCCTTTTCACCTGTATCTGTGTGAGCGTTTCATATGTGTGTGTGCGTCCATTTCACCTGTATCTGTCTGAGCGTTTTATATGTGTGTGCATCCTTTTCACCTGTATCTGTGTGAGCGTTTCATATGTGTGTGTGCGTCCATTTCACCTGTATCTGTCTGAGCGTTTTATATGTGTGTGCATCCTTTTCACCTGTATCTGTGTGAGCGTTTCATATGTGTGTGTGCGTCCATTTCACCTGTATCTGTCTGAGTGTTTTATATGTGTGTGTGTGTCCATTTCACCTGTATCTGTGTGAGCGTTTCATATGTGTGTGCATCCTTTTCACCTGTATCTGTCTGAGCGTTTCATATGTGTGTGCATCCTTTTCACCTGTATCTGTGTGAGCGTTTCATATGTGTGTGCGCGTCCATTTCACCTGTATCTGTCTGAGTGTTTTATATGTGTGTGTGTCCATTTCACCTGTATCTGTGTGAGTGTTTCATATGTGTGTGTGCGTCCATTTCACCTGTATCTGTGTGAGCGTTTCATATGAGTGTGTGTGAGTTTTCAGTAGTATAAATGCATGCTTGTCAGTTTCATATGTGAATGTGTATGTGTTTCACATGAGTTTGTGTAACAAAAGTCTGAAATATTTCCTAAACAGCCCTCATACTGGTTACAAAGGAAACGACTGCACTCATTTGTCTAAGATGATTTTCCATCTGCAGACCTAAATGTGTTTCCAAAGAGCCAAACCTGTATTACTCTACATATCAGCAAAAACTTTGATAAGGGCGTCTGATAAATGCTGTAAATGTAAAATGTAAAATCTAAAGCCCATTGAGTCCATTTTTGCAAAGACATAAGTGTTGTCGCCTTGTCATATGAGCTTCACCTGTGACTAATAATGGATCAATTAGGTCTCAGGTGTGTATGAAAAACTACTTAATTTGCTGACATATTTTTGTATTTGCAGTAAATTTGTTCAATTTCTGTATAGGCGACAAAACTTTTGTCTTGCCAAAATTTTACCTTTCTGTCTTGATTAAATGATAAATCTTTTTTCAGTGAAACTAATTCATTTCAATGCATTACAAATAATTTGGTAGGGTTTTCATATGAGATATTTCTAACACCAGGTGGTTATTTAAAAGTCAGGTTAATAGCAGGTGTTTCTACAAAATATATAAGTGACAAGACTTTTTTTGTATGTATGTGTTAATTTAATGTACATGTTTTATTTTTCTCAAATTTACTTTAAATTGTTATATTTTTTCAGTCTCATGGACTAGCTCAATGCACATTTCACCATAATTGTGTCCATGACAAACACTAAAAAAGAATGAATCTTGATATGTGCTTTACTAATAGTTCTAAACAATTATTTATTTACTATGACCACATAGGAACTACATAATGAATCAAACTAATTTCATGTGCATTTGAGAAAATAAATAAATGCACTAATAAAGGTGAGAATTGAGGTGAGAGGCGGCTGTGCTGCTCATTAGCATGCAATATTAAAATGTAATGAGAAATATGATGCAGTTCATCTTAATGAGTAGTCGAGATGGGACACCAGAATCAGACTGATTCTGTTCTGAAACAAACTCAGGATCATCAGGATCCAATGGAATCTGGGATAATTCATAGATTGTGTAATGGGAATCCCCCTACATTCCCCCATGCACAGAACACAGGCCATCTTCGAAACCTCTCTCAAGATCCTCAGAAATAAGCTTTGAGGCGACATGCGCATCCTCATCTGGACACACTGTAATTCCAACAGTCACAGGTAAGAATCCACAAGGAAGAAGCATTTCATGATGTGGCACCCTTTCCCTGTCATCAGGCTTGACAAAATACACAGGAATACTTTAATCATTAAACAGATGATTCCCACTTATCAGAGATCTTGTGCTTCTTCCAAACACTAAGATTCCTTACAGGCACTATGTCTCCTAATTCCAGTGGTAAAGCACTCACTTTCAACAACTGTCCCTTTTCAGCATTAAGTGACGCCAGCTCATATGCCTGTCTGAGTCTCTTCTTCAGATATCTCACATATTGAGAATGCGTTTACGGCTTGTGGCCTTGAGGACTGATCCCAAAACAAAGGTCAATGGTCGTGGCTCCCTGCCAAACATAAGTAGAAAAGGAGCCTCACCAGAAACATAATTTTAGTACAGTTGTACACATGTACTAGAGGCCTAGCATATTTTCTCCCAATTCATCATTCTTCTTGTCCTCCAAAGTGCCCAAAAGATCAGGTCCTATTAAATAATTCCACCGGATTTCCCCTGAGGTTGTGTGATACTTTGAAATGTTTAGACTCTATAACAAAAATGAAAAAAAAAAAAAATGTTCAGACTCTATAACAAAGACCTCACAGCTGACTACACATACACAGACAAACACACACACACTTTGGCACATTCTGTTAAATTGTTAACTGTTTAAATTGTAAATTTGTACATATATACAGATACATATTTATCTTATTTTTTGTGCTGCTATTACCTCTGATTTTTGCTGCTATTACCTTCTGTTTCTATCCACATTCTGCCGTGACAAGTGCAATTTCCCACTTGTGGGACTAATAAAGGTTTATCTTATTTTAAATCCCAGCATGCTAACAAAGTTCTGCCACCACTTCTGACTCCAAACTGGCTCCTTGATCCCTATGCAGTCGGGAAAAACCATAATGACTAATGAAATTCTCCCATAACAATGTAGAGTCTGTCTCTAAAGTCAAGAAATCCATAGAAACCAATTCCATAGGGCCCCTCACCTTGATGTTATCTAGTTCAGAATCAGAAAACTTTATTTATCCCGAAGGAATTTGCTTATGCTACAACTGCACAGAGAGAAAGACATAAAATGTACATACAATGTATGTACAAGACATACAACAAGTGCAGAGAGACAGACATACATTTATGAGTATGAATAAAAGTAAAAATAAGCATTAAAAATAAGTTTGCAGTAATAGCTCAAGCAGAATTTCACATTAGGTATAAGTTAAAAGTTAAGAGCCAATAAGTGAGTTATTGCACAGTAGAACAGCAACAGAAGAATATTGCATAGAAGATCAGCAGCAGAAGAATCATATTGCTCAACCCCATGTTGTTTACAGACCTACAGGTAGTGAGTGTAAGGTAGAGAGATAGGGCCTGTAAGGATTGCCTGCAGCTGGAGACATCACCTGTGCCCAATAAAGACAGGAGTTAAAAGGCGCCATGCATCTTTTGGAAACGTGACCTTCTTTGTGGACCTGGCAACTGGTTGGGTTTGAGTTCTGCCAATCGCCACCTGCCTGGTTTTTCCCCTTTATTTCCTCTGTTTTTGGCCATCGTATTGATTTGTCTTATTAATTAAATAAATCCTTGTTTTCAGTATGTCCCGTCTCTGCGCTTCTGTCGTGGAAGTTATTTCCATCACTGAGCGTTTGCTTTCAAATTTCCCTCACACTTCCTTCCCCCGTCAGCTAACTGACGTGACAGGGCCACTTATTGTATGAGTGAGTGGCAGAGGGGTGAGTTTAAAAGTCTGATAGCTGTGGGAAGGAAAGACTTTCTGTGTCGTTCAAACTGGTCTATTGCTGAAACTCCTCTGCCACTCCACAGCACTATACTCAGCATTTCCAATTATAGACTGCAGCTTTCCAGTCTTTGGCCAGTGCATTCAGTGACCAGTCCAGTTTATTATCCAAGTGGACCCCCAGGTACTTATAGTCCTGAACAATCTCCACCTTCACTCCCCTTGATGGATATTGGGATGACTGTAGATTTTGACAACAAAAGTCAACAAAACTGTCTACCAGAGAATTTCTGCAGGTGGCAGCCCTCTGAGTTGTACCTGATGTCTGTGGTATACAAGGTGAATGGAAACGGTGATAAAACAGTTCCCTGCGGGGCACCAGTACAGCAATGAACAACTACAGTCCTGCAGCCGCACATTAGAAGCCCCCTGGAACCTAGCCTTCCATTTTACACACCCCTCACAGCTCTTGCACATTATTTCAAAATATTTTACCGTCTTTGGCCAAAAAAACCTTGCTCTGGCCATCTCCAAAGTTCTCCCGTATGTCATACCTCATCATAAACACATTGGAACCGTGTACAAAATGCTGATTATAGGCTTCACCTGTCTGATTATGACTCGTGCAGTGTATCACTCCATCTACCACTAATTCTTGATCTATAGAATTAAGAATGAAGTTAGCTTCAATCAAGTCAATCACTTGCACCAAAGCTATATCCTCCCTCTGCAAGTTGCTCCACTCATCCATGGACATTCCTGGCAAAGCACCTTAACCAGTCCATGGAAGTGGGCTCTCCAGGTACAGCACCCTCATCACACAACAGTGTTTCTATCATGGATATCTCCCTATCAGATGCACCAAGTGAATCTACAGGGGCTGGGGCTGTAACCATGATGTTAACAAAGAGTGCTGCATCTAAAACTCCTCAGGGGAATGGCTGATAAGTTCCAACATACCCAAGACTCAATTTCTCGAGACTCCTCATCCTCTGGGTAGGGTCTCCATGAAAGTCCATCAGCATCAACATTCTGACACCCAGGTTTGAAGTTAATGTCAAAATTGTTCAAAGACAAAGTGGCAAGCCACCTATGGCTTGTTGCATCAAACAAGCAATGGTAAATATATAAGTTAAGGGATTATTATCAGTAAGCACCTTAAAAGTGGCACCATACAAAAAACATGAAAGTCACTTGCTGCCCACTTAAGAGCCAGAAATCCCAATTTATGCACAGGGTAATGTTGGAAACCAGATTTATTAACACAACAAAGAAAAACAGCATGAGGGCCAAAAACAGTGGAAACAAATAGGAGAAGAAAAAAAACCTGCAGGTGTGTGGCAATTGCCAGGAACCAAAAACAGACATAAGGTAAGTAACAGGGTCCACATAAAATGTTGCTGCCCTGAATGCTCTCCTCGTCCTCCTCCGCTTATCTGAGCCCAAGTCGCGGGGGCAGCATCCCAATTTGGGAATCCTAGACAGCCCTCTGCCACCTCCACCAACTCCTCCAGCAGGACCCCAAGGCATTCCCAGACCAGACTGGAGATATAATTTCTCCAGTGAGTCCTGGGTTGACCCGGGGGCCTCACCCTATCTCTAAGGCTGCGCCCGGCCACCCTACAAAGGAAACTAATTTTGGCCGGTTGTATTCGCAACCTCATTCTTTTACTTTACTTTACTTTACTTTACTTTATTTAGCAGACACTTTTATCCAAAGCGACTTACAAGAGGAAGACACCAGCAATTCTCGTTCGATTTCTATAGAATATTGAGTTTACAAACTAAGAGCCCTGATAAGGCTCAAACTTGTCAGTGAAGAGCATGCTCAGAGATTGTTAGGTGCTAGACGAAGAAAAATTATAATGTATTTATACATTTTTGTATTGTTTGTGCAATGTGTATGCATGTGCGTGTGTAAGTGTTAGATTTGTTTTTCAAAGAGGGTTTTCACCTGCTTCTTAAAGGTGATAGTCTCGGCTAGTCGTGTGGAGGAGGGCAGGTTGTTCCACCAGCCAGGGAGAACAACGGAGAACAGAGATGATTGGAATCGGAGACCCCGTGAAGAAGGAATTTTTAGTCTCCTTTCGTTTGCTGATCTGAGAGAGAGTGCAGGAGTGTAGCTAGGTAGTATTGTGTTGATGTAGGAGGGCGCAGTTCCATTTACAGCCCTGTAGGCAAGCATCAAGGATTTGAACTCAATGCGAGCAGCTACCGGGAGCCAGTGGAGGGAGGTAAGAAGAGGTGTAACATGGGTGTATTTTGGCTGATTGAAAATGAGACGGGCTGCCATATCTTGGATCATCTGGAGTGGTTTTATGGTGACTGCAGAGGCTCCAGCCAGGAGAGAGTTACAGTAGTCGAGTTTGGAGATGACCATTGCCTGGACGAGGAGCTGCGTAGCCTGTTGTGAAAGAAAAGGCCGAATCTTGCGAATGTTGTAGAGAGTGAACCTGCAGGATCTGGAGATCGCAGCAACATGATGGTACAAACTCAGTTTGTCATCTATCCAAACTCCAAGGCTTTTTGTAGATGCCGTGGGTGTTAACAGTAGCGAGCCAATTTGAATTGAAAGGTTTTGCTGAGGGGAATTGTTGCCTGGAAAGATCAGAATCTCGGTTTTGATAGGTTGAGTTGGAGGTGTCGCTCAGACATCCATGCCGATATGTCTGAAAGGCAGGCCGAAATTTTTGTTGCTATAGTAGCATCTTCTGGTGGGAATGACAGATAGAGCTGGGTGTCCTCAGCATAAGAGTGATAGGAGAAGCCATGTGATTGGATGATGTGACCAAGTGAGCAAGTGTATATTGAGAATAGAAGGGGGCCAAGGACAGAGCCTTGTGGAACCCCTGTGGTTACCCTAGAGAGAACAGATGTCTCACCTCCCCATGATACCTTGAAGGACCTGTCGTGAAGATAAGAGGTGAACCAATCTAGTACTGTTCCTGTAACTCCTAAATCAGAGAGTGTGGTGAGAAGAATTTCATGGTTAACTGTGTCGAAGGCAGCAGATAGATCAAGTAGGACAAGGACAGATGATCTGCGGGCAGCTCTTGCAGCACGAAGGTCATCCATCATGCCCTTTCCTGAAACCAGACTGAAAAGGGTCGAGAAGATCATGCTCGTGGAGAAATAAGGAAAGTTGAGCCAGGACTGCACTTTCAAGATTTTTTGAAAGGTTGGAGAATGGGCGGTAGCTATCCAACAGAGACGGGTTTAATGTGGGTTTTTTGAGCAGGGGAGCAATGACAGCCTGTTTGAAAGCAGTAGGGAATGTTCCTGTTGTGAGTGAGGAGTTTAAGACGTGTGTAAGAGCATATAATATGGTGGGCTGTATGGACTGAAGGAGGTGTGAGGGGATTGGATCCAGGGAGCAGGTGGTGGGGTGACTAGACTGGAGAAATTTAGACACGTCTGATTCAGAGAGGGGAGTAAAGGAAGACAGATTCCTGGTTTCAGAGGTAACAGCAGGACGGGGTCTGGGGTTAGGCGGTGAGAATTGTTTGCTAATGTCAGCCACCTTCTCTGTGAAGAAGGTAGCGAAGTCTTCAGATGAGAGAGAAGGGGAGGGGGTGGAGGATTCAGGAGACGGTTGAAAGTCGAGAAAAGTTTTCGAGAGTCATTGCAGTTGCTTACTTTGTCCTGGAAGTATCTGGTCTTTGCTGTAGTGACAGCAGCAGAGAAGGATTTCAGGAGAGATTGATACTTATTAAGTTGACACGGGGACTTGGATTTCCTCCACTGCCTTTCAGCTGCTCTAAGATGGGTCCTGTGGCGGCGAACCTCGTCAGAGATCCACGGCGAGGGTGGAGTCGCACGTGTTGGTTTTGAGGTTAGAGGGCAGAGTCTCTCGAGGCAAGATGTTAGTGTGGAGCAGAGGATGTCTGTAGCACAGTTAGGGTCCTGAATAGAGGGGATGTCTAGGGGGGAGAGCTCAGAGGAAACAGCGGAGTAGGCAGAGGGTGCGGAGATTATGGCGAAAGTGTGAGGTGGGTGTGGTGCGTGCCAGGGGGGATAGTCTGAAGTGAATAAAAGAGTGATCGGATAGATGTAGAGAAATGACAGATGTGTTGGCTGTGGAGCATTTACATGTTGATCTAGTTGTTTTCCAGCTCTGTGCGTTGCGGGCGTGCAGAGAAGTGTGAAGTTGGAAGCAGAGATGAAGTGTAGGAAGTCAGTTGTTTGTGGCTTGAGGAGATCGAGGTTGAAGTCTCCTAGTAGCACAAGGGGCAGTTCCTCATCTATAATTGAGGAGAGAGTTGTGTCTAGTTCCTCTACAAAGTTCCCCAGCGGACCTGGAGGACGATATACAGCAACTATGGACATTTTTACTGGGTGTGTAATAGTTACTGCATGGAACTCAAAACTGGTTGTTTTAATAGCAGAAACAGGAGTGAATTTCCAGTCCTTGGAAATGAGCAAGCCTGTGCCCCCTCCCCTGCCAGTGGGGCGGGGTGTATGAGAGAAGTAGAAGTCTGTGGAAAGGGCTGCAGGTGTAGCGGAGTCGTGGGGGCGGATCCAGGTCTCAGTCAGTGCGAGTACTTGGAGGTTTCGTTCTGTAGCAAAAGCAGGAATGAAGTCTGCTTTGTTGACTGCCAACTGACAGTTCCACAGTCCGAACAAGTACTCAGGGTGGCAAGACGAGGCCTGGGAGAGTGTGTGCAGGTTATGTGTGTTGCGTGTTCTGTGTATATTGAATCGAGGAGGGCGCCTGGAGTGAATGAGCGGAATGTTCTGGTCTTTTGGTCATTAGCCAAAGCTGCTGACCATAGTTGAGGATTGGGACGTAGATCGACCTATAAATCAAGAACCTTGCTTTCTGGCTCAGCTCCCTCTTCATCACGGCAGATCGGTTCAGCGTTTGCATCACTGCAGATGCTGCCCCAATCCGCCTGTTGATCTCCTGCTCTCTTCTTCCCTCACTCGTGAACAAGACCCCAAGATACTTAAACTCCTCCACTTGGGGCAGTGGTGGCCTAGCGGTTAAGGAAGTGCCCCCGTAATCAGAAGGTTGCTGGTTCGAATCCCGATCTGCCAGGGTGCCACTGAGGTGCCACTGAGCAAAGCACCGTCCCCACGCACTGCTCCCCGGGCGCATGTCATGGCTGCCCACTGCTCACTCAGGGTGATGGGTTAAATGCAGAGGACAAATTTCACTGTGTGTGCTGTGCTGCTGTGTATCACATGTGACAATCACTACACTTTATATTTTCTTTACTTGAGGCAGGACCTCTCACCTGACCCAGAGATGGCAAGCCACCCTTTTCTGGTCGAGAACCATGGTGTCAGATTTTGAGGTGCTGATCCTCATCCCAGCTGCTTCACACTCAACTACGAATCTACCTAGCCAGAGCTGAAGGTCAGAGCCCAATGAAGCTAGGAGGACCACATCATCTGCAAAAGCAGAGACGAGATTCTCCTGCCATCAAACTTGACACCCTCCACACCACGGCCACGCCTAGAAATTCTGTCCATATAGGTTATGAACAGAACAGGTGACAAAGGGCAGCCCTGGTGGAGTCCAACCCTCACCTGGAACAGGTCCGACTTACTGCTGGCTTTGCAGACCAAACTCACGCTCCTCTGATACAGGGACTGAATGGCCCTTAACAAAAGACCATCCACCCCATACTCCTGGAGCGCCCCCCATATGGTGCCCCTGGGGACACGGTCAAAAGCCTTCTCCAAATCCACAAAACACATGTGGATTTGTTGGGCAAACTCCCATGCCCCCTCCATCACCCTAGCATGGGTAAAGAGCTGGTCCACAGTTCCACGGCAAGGACAAAAACCTCATTGCTCCTCCTCAATCCGAGACTCAACTATCGACCGGACCCTCCTCTCCAGTACTTTATAGTAGACCTTTCCAGGGAGGCTGAGGAGTGTGATCGCCCTATAGTTGGAACACACCCTCTGGTCCCCCTTTTTAAAAACGGGGACCACCACCACCCCAGTCTGTCACTCCACCAGAACTGCCCCCGAGGTCCATGCAATGTTGCAGAGACATGTCAACCATGACAGCCCTACAACATCCATAGCCATGAGAAACCCAGGATGGATCTAATACACCCCCGGGGCTCGGCTGCTGTGTAGCTGTTTAACTACCTCAGCATCTTCTGCCCCTGAGATTGGACAGTCCCATACCAAGGCATCCCCGCTCTGGTTCCTCATAGGAATGCGCATTGGTGGGATTGAGGAGCTCCTCAAAGTATTCCTTCCACTGGCCAACTATAGCCCCAGTCGACGTCAGCAACTCCCCATGCCCACTGTAAACAGTGTGAACGAGTTGCTGCCTTACTCTCCTGAGGCATAGGACGGTTTGCCAAAACATCTTTTTGGAGCCGATCGGTCATCTTTCCAAACTCCTCCCACGCCTTGATTTTGCCTTGGCGACTGCCACTGCTGCACCCCGCTTGGCCGTCTGGTACCTGTTTGCTGTTTCTGGAGACCCACAGACCAGCCATGCCCCATAGGCCACCTTCTTCAGCCTGACGTCTCCCCTAACCTCTGGTGTCCACCAGCGGGTACGGTGGTTACCGCCACGACTGGCACCGGCCATCTTGCGACCACAACTAGCAACAGCCACTGGTAGTCTTTCAAGTTCGATTCGGACTCAATATCCCCCACTGCTCTCGGGACGCGGTCAAAGCTCTGCTGGAGGTGGGAATTAAACACCTATCATGATAGGTTCTTCAAGGTATCATGGGGAGGTGAGACATCTGTCCTCTCTAGGGTAACCACAGGGGTTCCACAAGGCTCTGTCCTTGGCCCCCTTCTATTCTCAATATACACTCGCTCACTTGGTCACATCATCCAATCACATGGCTTCTCCTATCACTCTTATGCTGATGACACCCAGCTCTATCTGTCATTCCCACCAGAAGATGCTACTATAGCAACATATCGGCATGGATGTCTGAGCGACACCTCCAACTCAACCTATCCAAAACCGAGATTCTGATCTTTCCGGGCAACAATTCTCCTCAGCAAAACCTTTCAATTCCAATTGGATCGCTATTGTTAACACCCACGGCATCTGCAAAAAGCCTTGGGGTTTGGATAGATAACAAACTGAGTTTGAACCATCATGTTGCTGCGATCTCCAGATCCTGCAGGTTCACTCTCTACAACATTTGCAAGATTCGGCCTTTTCTCTCACATCAGGCTACGCAGCTCCTCGTCCAGGCAATGGTCATCTCCAAACTCGACTACTGTAACTCTCTCCTGGCTGGAGCCTCTGCAGTCACCATAAAACCACTCCAGATGATCCAAAATATGGCAGCCCGTCTCATTTTCAATCAGCCAAAATACACCCATGTTACACCTCTTCTTACCTCCCTCCACTGGCTCCCGGTAGCTGCTCGCATTGAGTTCAAATCCTTGATGCTTGCCTACAGGGCTGTAAATGGAACTGCGCCCTCCTACATCAACACACTACTACCTAGCTACACTCCTGCACGCTCTCTCAGATTGGCAAACGAAAGGAGACAAAAAATTCCTCTGATTCCAATCATGTCTGTTCTCCGTTGTTGTCCCTGGCTGGTGGAACAACCTGCCCTCCTCCACACGACTAGCCGAGACCATCACCACTTTTAAGAAGAAGGTGAAAACCCTCTTATTTAAAAAATATTACAGACAAATCTAACACTTACACAAGCACATGCGTACACATTGAACAAACAAATACAAAATGTATAAATACATTATAATTTTTCTTAGTCTAGCACCCAACAATCTCCGAGCATGCTCTTCAATGACAAGTCTAAGCCTTATCAGGGCTCTTAGTTTGTAAACTCGATATTCTATAGAAATCGAACGAGAATTGCTGGTGTCTTCCTATTGTAAGTCGCTTTGGATAAAAGCGTCTGCTAAATGAAGTAAAGTAAAGTAAAGTAAAGGTTCTTCTGCTAGCTGCTAGTTTCAATTATCCAATATATCTACAATTTTTCTGGATTTCAAATTCAAATTTTATTTGTCACATACATAGTCATAGATGGTATGATATGCAGTGAAATGTTTTTTGCGACTGCTACAGACCACAGTATTGCAAATGTTACAAGTATACAATGAACCAATATGCAAATATTGCAAACATAACCAAATATTACACTTTTACGTCTTTAACATAAAATATGTGTAACTGGTAAGGTGAAGGCGTCCAAATGAGTGAAAGACAATGTTTAAAGAAAAGAGCCATAAAAAAAAAGAGCAGTAAAGTAAAAAGCGCAAAGATTTCGTGCAAAGAGTCCAGAGTGATTGATTGTGAAAGTGCTGGAGTTCTATGTACTGTTGTTGCTGAGAGCTAGGACAGCCTGCGGGAAGATAATTCTGTAGGACTCTCCTGTCCTTCATGGTGCTGTTCCCGAACCAGGTTGAGATATTTCCCGTCAGGATGCTCTCTATGGTGCAGGAGTAGAAGTTCCTGAGCACCTTGGAGGGCAGTCTGAAGTCTCTCAGGCGTCTGAGGTGGTAGAGACGCTGCCGGGCGTTTTTCACCACGGTGTTGATGTGACAGGACCATGACAGGTCCTGCGTGATGTTAACACAGAGGTAACGGAGACTGTCCACTCTCTCCACTGGGCTCCTGTTGATGACGGGTCTGGTGGGTCCTCTCCTGCTTTGTACTGAAGTCCACTATTAACTCCTTTGTCTTGCTGACGTTAAGGTGGAGATTTTTCCTCTGGCACCAGTTCACCAGATTTCCAACCTCCTCCAGGTAGGCCGTCTCGTCGTTGTCAGAGATCAGGCCAACCACGACAGTGTCGTCAGCAAACTTGATGATGGTGGTGGAGTGAGTCGTGGCTGAACAGTCGTATGTGTACAGGGAGTAGAGCAGGGGGCTCAAAACACAGCCCTGGGGGGCTCCAGTGCTGAGGGTGATGGAGGCTGAGACATACTTAACTGCCTGTGGTCTCCCGGTTAGGAAGTTGGAGATCCACTGACAGAGAGATGAGCTGAGTCCCAGGTGCTCCAGCTTGGTGGTGAGTGTGGAAGGGATTAAATGCTGAACTGTAGTCAATGAAAAGCATTTTAACATAATTTCCCTTTAGCTGCAGCCTCGAAGCGAGCATAGAACGTATTTAGCTCGTCTGCCAGAGACACGTCTGCGTTCGTCGTACTGGATGTTGGTGCTTTATAGTCCGTTATTGTCCTCAGTCCCCGCCACAGGCTCCTAGAGTAAAAGGGTGGTAGTAGCCTAGAGGGTAGAGGGTAGCTCACTCGCCTGTGAACCGGAAGACCCAGGTTCGAATCCCACTAACTACCATTGTGTCCCTGAGCAAGACACTTAACCCTAAGTTGCTCCAGGGGGACTGTCCCTGTAACTACTAATTTTAAGTTGCTCTGGATAAGGGCATCTGATAAATGCTGTAAATGTAGTCACTCTGTTCGAGTTTCCATCTTCTTCCCGTAGCACTGCTTTGCCTCCTTCACCTCCTTCACCGCTTTCCTGACTCTGTACGACGCAGCCTTGTATGGTTCCATGTCCCCACAAGCAATCATCCAGTGATTGCTGCGTCATCCAGTGCGTCCTGAAGAGCGGACACCGATTGGTCCGTCCAGCGTGCCACCTCCCTCTGAACCGGAACTTCCTGTTTGAGCCTTTGTTTGTATTTAGGCATGAGGAAGATGGCGGCGTGTTCGGATTTTCCAGACGGTGGACGAGATTGTGCCCTGTAAGCGTCCTTTATTGTCGTGTAGCAATGGTCCAGTGTCCTTTCGCCCCTGGTGGGGCAGGTGACGTGCTGAAGAAAATTCGGCACTGCACGTTTGAGGCTGGCATTATTAAAATCTCCTGCCACAGTAAGCGCAGCGTCCTGGTGCTGTGTCTGGTGCTGTGTGAGCGCCTCCTGCAGTTTGCATAAGGCAGTGTCCGTGTCCGCTTTCGGTGGGATGTAAGCGGCACTGATGATGACCGATGTGAACTCCCGAGGAAGGTAAAAGGGACGACACTTGATGGACTATAGTTCCAGATTCGGTGAGCACGAGTGTGTGAGAGGGACAACGGTGTTGCACCAGTTGTTATTTACCATCAAACACACGGCGCCTCCCTGTGTCTTCCCCGAGTCGCGTGTTCTGTCCATGCGGTGGACTGAGAAGAACTCGGCCGGCTGGATGCCGTGGTCCGGCAACGCTGGGTTCAGCCATGTCTCGGTGAAGCAGAGGAGTTTGCAGTCCCGGATGTCTCTCTGGAACTTTACCCTGGCCCTGAGGTCATCGAGCTTGTTCTCCAGTGACTGGAGAACGTTGGCGAGCAGGATGCTAGGTAGAGGTGTGCTGTGCACGGGCCCTCAGTCTGTTCCTGACGCTGGCTTGTTCCCCCGGGGCGTTGCGTCCTTTGTTCTTCCTCAGGATTTCACTTGGCCAGCTGGGATCCGGAAAAGTCTTTGAATTGTAAGTGCATTGTATACTAATAGAAACAAGAGTGTCTCTACTGTATTTAATGCATTCCATTGTGGTAGATTTGCCGGTGTAGTATTGTTGAAAAAAAGTTTAAAACACAAAAACAAACTAAACTCGGTCGGAGCAGTTGCAACGGCAGCCGACCTCACCGGTGCCATCTTGGATTTTACCTTCGTAATATTATTGTAATGCTCTCTGCATCTTGCTGATCTACTTTCAGCTGCCAAAATCTTCTTTCATGCCAACCACCTGCATGTCCTCTCATGTCCTCTTTTCCTCTTGCCTCCATCCTCAGCATCTTCTTCCCAACAAGTATGACTCCTTTGCACATGTCCAAACCAATGCCTTGTCTAAAACTGTTCAACCAAAGCTGTCCCCCTTCCAATATATACATTCTTAATCCTGTTCATCCTTATCAATAGCAACACACTTCAGCATATTTTACTGTAAACTCCAGTCCTTCCTCTTGTCTTTTAGTCTGTTCTAGAGTCTCCAACCCATAACATAACAACCCATTACAAGATACTATCCCCATACACTGCCTTTCATGGCTGCTCACTATGGTGATTGGTTAAATGCAGAGGGCATGACTGTCACTTCAATTTCTCTAATTCCACAAAGACAATGCAGCTGCTTTCTCTATTCTAATGCTCTTTCCTGGCATGAAACTATACCATTGATGACCTCACTTTGTAAGCTTGCTTAAACCACTCTTTTGAATAAATTCAGGCTGTGGCTGATTTATCCCCCAGTAGTTACCACAGCTCTGTACATCACCCTTTTCTTGAAAAGTGGTCCCATCCCACGTCTCCACTCATCAGGCATCCTGTCTTTTTTCAATTTGGTATTAACAATTCAACTTCATACATTTCTACACTTCCTAGTTTACTAGGAGGTTTACAAACATGTGCCATAATTGTCGACACGCTTAATGGGGGTAGGAGGAGCTGCCAGGGCGGGGCTGTCACATCCACCCACCCCCCTACCCCTGCCATTGTTTCCACAAGCCTATTCAAGGCAGGAGTCAGGTAAAACCAACCTGGAGGATAAATTTGTGGGCACAAGCCAATTTCCCTCAGATTGACAAAGTTGAAGCGATCAATGAAGCAAAATGAAGCGATCAAACAAGCCCATGGCACTTATTTAATGTTAATGTTACATCGTGACTCTCAATACATTAAACTATATTTGGCGGAGATTTTCACAATATTCAATAAGAAAATATATACTTCTATACCGTCAGAAATGTGCGATTCCGTGAGATTGAACCTGACTGTGCTGGTTGGCTTCTTCTACCAACAATGTTTAAAGCATGTAAAGGGGCAGTGGTGGCCTAGCGGTTAAGGAAGCGGCCCCGTAATGGCTGCCCACTGTTCACTCAGGGTGATGGGTTAAATGCAGAGTGCACCGTGTGCTGTGCTGTGTATCACATGTGACAATCACTTCACTTCATAGAAGAAAAGGATATTGGTTGTGGTATGATTGATCAGGGCTTATCAGTGCTAGAATGGGAAAACACTTATCTGTACCACATGCATTCTTATGAAACTGAACATCCACTTCCACATCCACTTCTGTGGTGTTCCAGAAGTTCGCTGCTTCCATGCTTGCAGAGAAAAATGGTGGTGATTCACCAACCACCTTGCGCTGCCTCCGCACCTAGGTTTTCTGTCTTAACCAACACGTGCTCTTTCCTTCAGTCACGCCGTATACACGTGGCAGAATTCTTACTTGAGTACCATACAGACATTAAAAATAAAGGCTTCAAACAGAACATAGAAGACATAATGCAACAATACCAAAATGAATTTGTGGGATGATATTAATATGAACACATGTAAATATGACAGTATGAAATTAAATATCTAAATAAGTAAGAGTAGCATTGCATGAAGTGTCAGTTCCCGTGAGAATTATCTACTCCCCCTATTGGTCATTTCTAATTAAAACTGATGCAGCACAAGTGTAACACTAAACTCAGTCATCTTAATACGAAAAATACATAATAATAATAATAATAATAACAAAATACAAGCACTCATAACCCATAAACAAAAAAATACAGCATACATATAATTCCACCTATACACATGGACAACATCTCCCACCCCATGCAGGAAACTCTGGACAGCACTGTGCAGCTCCTTCAGTGGCAGGCTACTGCACCCACGATGGAAGGAGAGTCTCAGAAGGTCTTTTCTTCCAACTGCTGTCAGACTTTTTAACAAAGACCTCACAGTTGACCACACACACAGACAAACAAACACAAACACTGGCATGCAAACAGTTACCTGTTGTACAGGTTTACCCATTGTACATTTTTTTGTAGATACTGACTGTACATTGTGTAGATAAAGACATATAGATATTTATTTTTTGCTGCTCTTACTTTTGTTCTATCCACTTTCTGCCATGACAAGTGCATATTCCCACTTGTGGGACTAATAAAGGTCTATCTTATCTTATCTTACACATATCAATCTGCTGTGCCACACTAGAGACATGTATTATCTTCTACTATTGATATAAAGAGACAGAATCTTATTGTGAAAGATAAACAAAAAACAAAATATATCTTTATGGTCATTGTCACTTCTACAGAGACAATAAAATTTAAGGTGCAGTCGACTCGATATATACATTGGGAAAAAAAGAACACAAAAACAACATCCTAGATCTGAATGAATTAAATACGAAATACTTTGTTCTTTACATAGTTTTGTTTTCAGCACATTCAACTAACAAAACTATGTTTTTGGAATCACACATTACAGGCTAATCCAACTTTGATGTAATGCCCTTAAAACATGTCAAAATGGGGCTCAGTAGTGTGTATGACCTCCCTACAATGCCTGGCCACGCCCCTGATGAGGTGGCAAATGGTCTCCTGAGGGATCTCCTCCCAGACCTGGACTAAAGCATCAGCCGACTGCTGTGGCGTTGATGGATGGAGCGAGACATGATGTCCCAGTGCTCAATTGGAATCAGGCCTGGTCTGGACAGCCATCCCACACTACTAAAGTAAAGTGATTGTCGCATGTGATACACAGCAGCAGAGCACACGGTGCACACAGTGAAATTTGTCCTCTGCATTTAACCCATCACCCTGAGTGAGCAGTGGGCGGCCATGACAGGCGCCCGGGGAGCAGTGTGTGGGGGCGGTGCTTTGCTCAGTGGCACCTTGGCGGATTGGGATTCGAACCGGCAACCTTCTGATTTTGGGGCTGCTTCCTTAACCGCTAGGCCACCACCAATGCTGTACGACGTTGCAGGCAGCAGAAGTTCTCCACGGCATCTCCAGAGTCTGTCACATGCTCAGGGCTTTCATCTGTGAGGAGCACAGGGTGCCAGTGGCAAATGCCAAACATGCTGAACAGCGTTGGGCTGTAAACAGAACCCCCACCTGTGGATGTCGGGCCCTCATACCACGCCGTTTCTGATCATTCTGATTAGGGCTGCAACTATCGAATATTTTTGTAATCGATTATTCTGATAACTCATACAGTAAACGGGGTCAGAGCAGTCACGACAGCAGTCAACCTCACCGGTGCCATCTTGGGTAAATCTATATGCTAATGAATGTAGATTTGTCCATCTGTTGCATTTATTATTACTACCTTATGTATAGGGAAGGCATTTTTTGAGATGTAACTCAGTGTGTGTGTGGTGAGGTGCGCATGGGAGAATTACATGAGTGAGATCTTTGTATTTGCTCTCTTGCTACTTATCATGCCTCCTCACTATCGACTCATAGCACAGGCTACAATAATTACAAATAATGTAAGTTCTAAGAAGCGCTAATGTTCATATCAGTTAGCAATCATAAAAATACAATATCTTGTAGAAACGCCAAGTCCGCATTGACAACGTAATTTTATGGTAGGACAGGTCCGTTTTACAGTGCACTACGTTTTTACACTGCACTACATTGCCCACCTTACGCAGCGTAAAATCGTCCCACACTTTTTTTTTTTTTTGCCTTTTACGCACCGGTATCTTCATTTTCCGCTATCTTTGAAATGTTCTTCAGGTAAAACAAGCGCACCTGCCTGCTACTGGTGTGGAGCTCCACAATAGGCAGAAACACATATATGACTTTGGTGAATTAAACAAAGCCTCGAGGCAAAGAATTTTCCTCGAACATTTTTTGCAATCGAATTATCTGAATAATCGTTTCAGCCCTAATTCTGATGACCCTGTGTAGAGCCTAAGAGCCCTGTGAAGTACACTTTTTATGTAACAGTGGTAGAAAAGCCTGTTCTCTTACTTTATGTTGAATATTCTTACAGCACTGGGGTAGAGGCTGTTTCTAAAACCATGCTGGGCATGTGGGTATTTCCCCGAGTCTCCTGCCATAAGGCTGAAAAGTTAAAAAGGACACCATAATCTGCACAGAGTAGCAGAGTCCCAGCAGCTTCTTGAAAGTTAAAGTGAAGTGATTGTCACATGTGATACACAGCAGCACAGCACACGATGCACACAGTGAAATTTGTCCTCTGCATTTAACACATCACCCTGAGTGAGCAGTGGGCAGCCATGACAGGCGCCCAGGGAGCAGTGTGTGGGGACGGTGCTTTGCTCAGATGACCATGTTAAATACAAAGCTATAGCAAACAAATAATAGTCTGGCATAACTGTTCTTATTGTTGACGTGAATGGTGTGCAAGATGGCATCCTCAGTCACCCTACTGTGTCAAAACAAACTGCAGAGGGTCTAAGGCATCTGGAATTATCTTAATTTGAAGCTTTAAATCCTAAAACCACTTTAAATAGCTTTTCTTTTCTTTTTTTTTTTTATCTCCGTGACCCACTAGGCTACTGCCACCCTAATTACTGCTAATGCTATTCTGGTGCTCCTGCAAGAACTTGTGGCCTAACCATTTCATTGCTTCCTTCTCTTGGTGATGTTGGCACAATCATAATATGGCTGGATGCAAAATATCAAATCTTTATTAGAAAGGATTCTGGGGAAAAAAATTAAACGCAGTGAGAAAAACTGTGTTCACAATCACTAACTGCTTAAGTACTATGTTGCGGTGCCTCTTCCAACGTCTGCTGTATTTGTACAGTTTCCTGGCTGACAAGTGACGAGAGCTCCAACACACTGGTAAGGCCCCTGTTCAGAAGTCATAAAAATGCTCTCAACTCATTTGTGATACTTTGAGGTACAATATTACAAACAATTAAAATTAGTAGAGGTACATTGCAAACATTAAAATCACAACCTACATTTGGTGAACAAACTCATTTTGTTCATAGAATAAGTAATTGATATTTTGATATATTGAATCACAATCCTCAGATTTTGGCCCACACAGTCCCCCTACCTATCCAGCTCCAGGTTGACATCTTGGGCTGTGGCTTTCAAAGCAGTCAGTTGTTCAAACACTGACTGAGAGAGAGCCCCATGAGTGTGCTGCTGCAGGACAGTCTCACTTTGATTCAGACACTCCACTGCTTTGCCTGCAAGAAATAAACCCAACTTTGAGTTAACAGCTCTACTAATAGCAAACACATCACTCTCCAGTAAGGTTACGGGGATTCTTGGCTGTTACCTACATATAAATGTGTCCTGGTCTCCATCCATGTAGAAATTCCTTACAGGCAACTCATGCCGTGTTGTGTCTAAAGCCGCAGCAAAAATTTGATAATTGGCAGTGAACCGTTTCGCAGCTACAGCCACAGGATTCATTGCAGTCATCTGTCAGTGAGTCAAAGACGTGCATTATTCAATTTCACTCTACAATCTTTTTTTTTTTTTTTTCCCATGCGTGTTATGTAAAGAAGGATCGTATATCCCAATTACAACTACTCAATAACAAGAGCAATTGAAAAATATATTCAAATTTTTTCACAGCACTGTCAAAACTAAAAGCACAACATTGCACAGTTTAAGTGCAAATTTAGTGCAGTTTGTTCCATATGAAAAACAAGATGCACCTTTAAAAGTTCAATTATACATAAAAAAAACAAAAAAAAAAAACAAAAAAAAAACAAGAAAAAAAAAAACTAAACAATTCTTTATCTAATGAATGCTGTGTGACAAAAAAATTATTAGGATTGCAGAAACTAGAAACCATTTAAAGTACTGACTTTCATATTAAAGAAATGTAAAAAGTAGTGGTGGGCCGTTATCGGCGTTAACGTGCTGCGTTAACATGAGACTCTTATCGGGCGATAAAAAAATATCACCGTTAATCTATTCACAAAGTTGGGTTGGGAGCTGGGTCTATACTATGCAAGCTATTGTGCCGGAGTTAAATGGTTACACTAGATTTATAAGTATATTTCTTCTTTCTTGTGTCTTATTTTCTTATTTCCTAGAGACTTTTATTTTGTTTTTGAGACCTGGTTCAGGTCTCTTGGACACATGGCATGAGCTGTGAGAGGTGTGTCAGGTTTGTGTGCAAAAAGTTATTTCATTCATTTTAATTTATGTACATATTAGGAATATTTTGCATGTGTTATTTTGTGAATATTTTTTTTTATGTTCTTTTAATACTGTATATTGTAGAGGTGCAGAAAGACGCAATGTGTGACGCGATGTTCTGACGTGACCTTGCTTTTTGTACACTTTGCACAGAAATTCTCTTGGGTGTCAGCTCATCATTTGCAGTTCAAGAAATGAAAACAAAAAGTTACACAATGCAGAAGAAGAACCGCTACACTATGATTACTTTCACCTTGATATTTTAGCGCGGATGTATACCTATCTGAATTGCACTGTAGGGGGGCGAGAACGAGTCTTCGAACTGTGAAATTACCACATCAAACGTGACGTGGTAACATGGATGCAGCTATTTAACTGAATAAACAGTTGGTAAACACAAGTACATCTTATTGAACAATTTATTTTAATCACCAACTATCATAGTAGAACAGCTTTCTCAAGCAGTTTGTGATGCATTTTGCAAACAGGAGATGAGCCCCTGGTCTAATGCGCCACCTGGCTTGAGAAACCCGTTCTCAAAGACTTAGTCATTATTTGGGCAGCACACATATACTGAATGCCTTCGGCAGAATTCAAATGAGCCATTTTAATCTAGATTAATTCCAATATTACAGTGAGATTAATCTAGATTAAGAAAATTAATATATGCCCACCTCTAGTAAAAAGATAATGGTTTTGCTCATGCAAAAGAGTCTGCCCTGTTTTGAGTTTTTCCAGTTTCACATACTACACCAAACTCAAGTAGATGTGACAGACTGTGAAGTAATCGCTGCAAAAGACAAGCTAATGGGCACTCGGGTAATGAGTCAGTTTTAAAACAGATTAATGAATGTTTGCTCACCAACCTGCAAATCTATTAGGTTGTTCAGCTGGTTCTGTTTTTCTAGCAAAAGATGCTTCTGTTTCTTGTCATAAAGTTTGGCTCTGCATTCCTCTTCTACCTGTATCACAGAGTATATGTCTGCTTCTGCACTTCTCAGTAGCTTCTGAGTATTATGATACATCTGAAAATATATACAGAATACACAGAAATGCACAGAAGTCAGAACGGATAATGAGTTAAAAAAATGTGCTGTTAATTTTAATTTTGGAAAAGAAAGAAAGGCACTTTCACAAGATACAAACACTAACATTCTGTAACAAACCTTGGCTGTAATAAAGGCCAGCAGGAAAGTTTGCATTTCCGCCACTTTCTTTTCAGTCTCAGGGTCCTTTGTTCTCTGCATCATAGTCTTTCCTACAATACATGCAACACAAAAAACAGTCACACTGCAGAATTGAAATATATATATTAAGGGTAGACATTTCTGTAACATTACCTTTAACAGCAGAAACATTGCAGCGGTCATCCAAACGTGTTGAGTGCAAAACCTCTTCCCCACACATTAAAGGCTCAAAGACACGGTCCAGGGCTAAAAAATAAAACTGTTAACAACAGAGCACAACTTAGTTTCAGCTCAATTACTAATAATATCCCACCAATTCTCTCACATATAGAGTGCTGAAGTGACATGGTATGTCTTGGGTCCTTGTCCACCCTGGACTTCTGAGTGCTGGACCTTTTGGGTGAGTCTGGTCTTGGCTGCAGAACAGTGGATTCATTGATACAAGAAAAAATAAACTGAGCTAGACAAACTAAAGTTAATCGTGCCACTCAGATACCTTCAGCTTCTTCTCAAGATAGCGAGACTTGACGATCGTACCTACAACGAAAAGAGCGAATACTTCATGACAAAGTGCGGACTACCGCAACATTGACCGTTATTTGACTCCCATTTACTTTTCCGGGTGGCTCCACTGTTATTCCCGCTGGCGTTCTCATTCCCTTTCGTGGTACTGAAACATTTCATGAGAATTTACAGGAACAAATTAGGTGTTAACGTTCCTACACGTTCATAGTTATCATCCAGATATCCGTCGAATCGCATTCACACATTATTCGTAAATAAACACAACTAACTTACTTTAGTGAATCACTGGCGGCGCTCTCGCGACCACCAGCGGGAACTTTAGACGCCATTTCGTTTGAAACGGTCGCGCGACGGTCTCTTTACTTCCGGCGAACGGCAACAGCGATTGGTTCTCAAAAAGCGGAAGTGACGGCAGTGTAGACGATAGTACCTGTACTCACCACCACCGGAAATACAGGAAGCGTGCAGAAGTGGAGGAGACGGAGGAACGGATTCGAAATGGTACAGTGGATGTTTACACTTTCAGTCGTTATGTGTACATTGATGTGTACAGTCATATAATGCATACACAGTGGTTTTGTTGGCCTTTAAGTCACCCTCAGATTTCAGAAGAGCTGTGCAGAGGCTGTATGCCCTTCAGGAAGAACGCATGGAAGCATACAAGCTTTTTCAGGAGTGAGTGAAGATCTTCTTGCTTGGTAAAGTTGTAAAGGACTTCTAGTGGCCTAATCAGGCTTGTGAACATTTTTCATGTGTACAATGCAGTAGCATATCTGTATCCTACATGGCAGGAGTTCCTGAACAACCATCATGCATTATTGCTTAAGACCGTCCAAAAAACATCCCGTCTCCCTCCCTAAATATTTCATATTTAAACATATAGGTCTGAAAATAGATACATTTAAGAAATGCACTGTGTACTTATAGAAAGTATTGTTATATTTGCGAAGTAATTTTAATGTGTTCTTTTATGTTTTTGTACAATTATGTTGATTAAAACAGGGGACATGAAGCATACTTGAGGACTGGACCTCACTACGATTTTGACAACTACAGACAGCTGGTGCATGAGATAACCGAAGCATTCTGTGGTATCTCCAAAGAAGTGCTAAAAATTAACAAACAGCTGCACCAAGAATTAGACCGCCCTGATCTCTCAGAGCACATTGAGAAGCTGCAGAGGCAAGAAAAAACCAAGCTTGAGCTGGTACGTAAATGCTATGACCCCCTAACCAGACACCATTTTTTGTTTTGTGGATGTTAGAGGGTGTACCAAAAAGCATGTTTTAAGACATTAAAAGCAATGCTGAGACTTGCCATGTGTTCCCATAAAGGTGCATCAGCTTTTTCCAATCAGGTTTTAATAGCTTGTTTAATAGCTTGTGGCAACTTTCAGAATCAACATTAACTTTATAAGCAAATTGAGCTACAGTTCATCTTCTACTGGATGGGCCTGTATTAACTCACCACATGAATCAGTGAGCCTTGGCCTCCCATGACCTTGTTGCTAGTGCACTGGTTTTCTTTTCTTGTACTACTTTTGGTAGGTCAACTGCCTGAGCTGCTAATATTATGTTTTACCTGTGTAAATTATCAAATTTTTAATATTCTTGTTTGTTCCTTACAGTCGCGATATGAACAGGATCAAACATTTTATATATATAATCATCCTATATAATCCTCAACAAACTTTCCTGCTCAAACATTATATTCATTTTCTAGTACAAACGTGTAATACATTTTGGGTTAGTCTTATGGTTTGGATTTGGGATTCTCATGGTAACTCTTGATAAACAGACAGCTAAACTTCAGCTGGCAAAGCAAAATGCTCAGGATCACCCAGAAGATAAAAGCTGTCAGGAGAAGATACAGGAAATCAGAAAGGAGTAAGCAAATTCTACACTATTCAGTCCTTTAAAGATCAGATAGATGCATTTGATATGAATGTTCATTGTATTATTTTTTCTGTTGATTAAGAATAATATTTTATTCTTGTATTTCTGAGTGCCCCTATCCTTAACCTGCATTCTTATGCTTTCCATCTTTCAGTATAATTAGGAACCAAGAGGCCCTAAGTGAAATTCTTCAGGATTTTATGTTTGACTCTGAGGAGTCGGAGTGATGGAAACAGTGGAGGGGCTTTCAGCTTGTATTAAATCGGATAAATTGAGTTTTTGAAGCACGGATTATTTAATGCTTGAAACTATCTGAATTAATATACAAAATATTGAATTGAAAGATTCTTGAACAGAGACTCATAAAGAACAAAATGTTGGTTGATGTGTTTTTATGTTCTCTTATTTAGTTTATAACCAATGACGTGAATGTTTTGGTACAGTTTGAGGATATATTCCAGGTATTTTATCCACCTCTTTAGTCAGGAGGGAGTTAAGAGGAAAGTGATATTTCTATAGGTTGAGAATTGTTTTTCTTTACTTAAGCACCGCACTTCATGCAGTTCTTTCACAATTGTAAATCTTGTAAATAAATAATCACTTTTTCACTCAATTGAATGTCACCTGACTTCAAATTTCAAATTCAAATTTTATTTGTCACATACATAGTCATACACAGACTTACTCACATCCTCGCCAGTACTATTATCCTTTTTTCCCCTCTGACCTTAGACCTTCTCAGATCTTCAATATTCCACCACTAAAAGTCAGTAACCACTGAACCAACCTCCACCCCTGTTCTCTCTTTGGCTTTCATTTATTACATTGTTATTCATGTAAAATCATACTATACATTTGAGTATGTTGTACAGAGAATATTGATTCAGAACACACTGAATGTGGTTACCTAGGTGAAAAAGGAGTGATAGAAAGTGCTCCTTGGAATAATGACCATACTCTGCAAAACACAAATTTAAGCCATGTCAAATATTTGACAATAAGAAAACCCAGTTTAGCACATTTCTTTATATAATTTGGTGGGGCAGTTGAACTAGTTTTCCTTGTGACCTAGTGACCTCACAGCTCCAGTCTGAGACCTGGTTACAGCTTTATGTGTGGATTTGTGACTAGATTGAACATAGTTGTGAGTTTGTGAGTGAATTGGGTGAATGTGTGTCCTACAGCAGAGGTGGAAAAAGTACTTTCATTCAGTGGCACTTTTTTGCTATGGGGGGGTTGCCTGGGGGGTATCACAGGCATAGTCAATTTCTTTTTGCGTGCATGCACCTATACTGCTCTGACATCTTAATTGCATGGCCACCAATTGGTTTTCTATTTGTGGGGAATAAGGGTGCCTGTTGGGGGTATAGGTCATTGAGGGTTACAACTAGGAAATCTGTTTCAGAATTTTTCAGTTTTAAATCTGTATTATGGTGATGATCTCTGTGCCCACTCAAAATTCTGAACTATTAGAAGTGTTACCTATCTGGCCCAGCACTGTTTTCACTGAAAATGTCACATGGGAATTGAGGAATGGCATTCTTTTACAAAAAAAACCCTACAGTTTAAAAGCTCTGGGCCTCATGTTATGGGTAGCCTATTAAACAGACTACTTTATTTTGCAGACACTTTTATCGAAAGCGACTTACAGGAGGAAGACGAAAGCAATTCTCGTTCGATTTCTACAGATTTTGAGTTTACAAAACTAAGAGCCCTGATAAGGCCTAACTTGTCAGAAAAAGAACGTGCTCAGAAATTGTTAAGTGCTAGACGAAGAAATTTTTTTATTTTTTTTTATTTTGTGCAGTGTGTAAGTGTGTAAGTGTTAGATTCATCTGAAATAGTTTTTGAATAAGTGGGTATTCAACTACTTATTAAAGGTGGTAGTAGTCTCGGATAGTCGAATGGAGCAGGGCAAGTTGTTCCACCAGCCAGGGACAACAAAGGAGAATAGAGTTGATTGGAGGTGACCACTGCCTGGATGAGGAGCTGCGTAGCCTGTTGTGAAAGAAAAGGCCTTATCCTGCAAATGTTGTAGAGAGTGAACCTGCAGGATCTGGAGATCGCAGCAACGTGATGGTTCAGACTCAAGTTTGTTGTCAAGCCAAACACCAAGGCTTTTTGCAGACGTCGTGGGTGTTAGCAGTAGCAAGCCAATTTGAATTGAGAGGTCAGGAAAGTTCATAATCTCATTTGCTTTTGGACGGGAGAGGGGTTCACAGCAACACCTGCTGCTCGTTGAGCACAGTAGGCCTAACTAAAGAGTGATTCGTGCTTTCGAGTCTCCACACAGCAGTAAAAGTCACTGGATTTGTTGCTTTTGACAAAAAAAAAAAGGAGGATTTGTTTCACTGAATTTTTTTTCATTTGTTTTTTTTTTTTTTTTTTATTTGTTTTCACTTCATTTTGACGCAGTGTCAATTATAAAGTCCAGTTTATCAGAGTCCCCCTGTTAGACACATACAAAGTTAAATTCACCCTAGTTAGGCTGCCGGTCCACTGTAGCACCAATATACCACTATAACCACATATTTCAGTCCGTCATAAAAAATCATTCGGATGGTTTCTGCATTATTTTTTATCCGTAGCAAATATTTTGAGGAGTGTTTTTGACAAATGAGAGCCACCAAATGACGAATATGAAAAAAAAACGACAGTTTCGGACTAGGTCAGGGTGCAAGGACCTTAAACTTTTGAGGCTTGCGCATTTTCTCAAGGAGAAATCAAACAAATGAGCACCGTTTTCTAACGTCTATGAGCACAGCTCATGGGTGGTAGTAGCCTAGTGGGTAACACACTCGCCTGTGAACCAGAAGACCCAGGTTCCTTAAGCAAATAGCACCCAATGTTATAAATTCTATCCTCAAAATTGTTAACTCGTCGCTTAGCACCGGCCACATACCAAGTTCGTTCAAGGTAGCAGTCATTAGACCCCTGATTAAAAAGACGGATCTTGACGGATCTTTCACCTTAGAAATATTGCGAAAATAAGAAATATCATTTCAATGCATGATGCAGAAAAGTTGGTCCATGCATTTATTACATCAAGGTTAGATTACTGCAATGCATTATTGTCTGGATGCTCTAGTAGGTGCATGAGTAAACTCCAGCTAGTACAGAATGCAGCAGCCAGAGTTCTAACTAGAACCAGGAAATTACCACATCACCCCAGTCTTACAATCACTGCACTGGTTACCCATCAAATTTAGGATTGACTACAAAATCCTACTTTTAACCTATAAAGCTCTAAATGGTCTCGCCCCACAGTACCTGAGTGAACTTTTGGTTCTTTACGAACCGCCACGCCCCCTTCGATCAATGGGTGCGGGGTCACTACTGGTACCAAAGGTGCAAAAGGTCACAGCTGGGAGCAGATCCTTCTCCTATAGAGCTCCGCAGTTGTGGAACAGCTTGCCTGTCAGTGTCCGGGACTCAGACACAGTCTCAGTGTTTAAATCCAATCTCAAAACCTATCTGTTTTCTCTGGCTTTTTGCTAAAGTCCTAGACCCTCATTTCACTTGATTTTGACGCAGTGTCAATTATAAAGTCCAGTTTATCACACAGTCCCCCTGTTAGACACAGACAGAGTTAAATTCACCCTAGTTAGGCTGTCCTAGTTAGGGTACCGGGCCACTGTAGCACCAATATACCACTATAACCACGTATTTCAGTATCGGTCGTACAGTGCAACCGTCTGCCGCTGCTTCTGTTTGTTTTTCTCCGAGACACGGAATCAAGCGCCCAGACTACTGGCAGATCCCAGTGATCAGACCAGCAAATAAATCCTGGTTCCTGACAACTGCTTTACAAGGACAAAACATGAAACAAACCAGAGGGTCACCACAGCCACCACCACCGTTACAACTACAGCTTCAGGGATCTTCAAATGGACCAATAACATCATTATGGACATGTAATCTAGACCATGACACTGGACTGCATCCTGGACTTCTCCAACCCTACAACCGTAGGACTTATTATTATATCATATCCAACCCTGCACTGACACCATTTGCAGGCTTACTCTACCCTGGAAGGGGGTCCCTCTCTGTATCACTCCTTCCCAAGGTTTCTTCCTCTTTTTTTTTTCTCTCTCCTAGAGTTTTTTTTGTGTGGAGTTTTTCCTTGTGTGCAGAAGGGTCAAGTGTGGGGGGGTGTCAACTGTAGGGCCTGTCAAAGCCCATTGAGACATTTACATTTACATTTATGGCATTTGGCAGACGCCCTTATCCAGAGCGACTTACAACGTGCTTTCAAGTTACCATCGATGAAGAGATCAATTCCGGTTCACTAGGACCCCAACTATGAATACATCTATTTAATTCACTCTGTTGTAGATTCTGTACACAAAGTTCGACAGCAAGAAAATTACAATTTAATCTAAATATTCTTTAAAGAGGAAGGTCTTGAGCTGTCGTTTGAAGGTGCTCAGTGACTGAGCTGTTCTGACCTCGAGGGGAAGTTCATTCCACCACCGAGGGGCCAAGACGGAGAATAGTCTAGATGAATGTTTTCCTTTTACCTTCAGAGATGGAGGGACCAGGCGAGCAGTACTGGAGGCTCGGAGTAAACGAGGTGCAGTGCGAGGTGTAATAAGGGCTGTGAGGTAGGATGGTGCTGCTCCATGTTTGGCTTTGTAGGCCAGCATCAGTATTTTGAACCTGATGCGTGCAGCTACTGGGAGCCAGTGGAGGGAACGTAGCAGAGGGGTGGTATGGGAGAATTTGGGAAGATTGAAGATCAGTCGTGCTGCTGCATTTTGTATGAGTTGAAGAGGTCGGATGGTACATAGTGGTAGACCAGCTAGAAGGGAGTTGCAGTAGTCCAGTCGTGATATTACTAAGGACTGAACCAGTAGTTGGGTGGCCTGGGTTGACAGATTAAGGGCGGATTCGTCTGATATTGTAGAGAAGGAATCTACATGAGCGGGAAAGATTGCTGATGTGAGACATACTGTATGTGATTTTGGGCTATATAAGAAATAAATTTTGGTACTACCATTGTGTCCCTGAGCAAGACACTTAACCCTAAGTTGCTCTGGGGGGGACTGTCCCTCTAACTACTGATTGTAAGTCGCTCTGGATAAGGGCGTTTGATAAATGCTGTAAATGTAATGTAAATGCAGCACACACAAATAAACTAAATTGAAATACTGCAGTTACATTTCAAAATGTGGTATTTTTATATTCAGAACATTTGAATACAGTTCAGCAATATACATCACACAACCTGACAACTGACCATCACTTAATTTACCATCACCTCATGATTGAAAATGTGACACTGATTTCATGACAGTTCAACAAACAAGTTAATAATATTAAGTCTGTACATGACATGTAACCTGACTGTTTTGGTCCATTTTAGCAGTGAAAATAGATCCGATGAATCCAAATTTGTTTTGTTTTCCTTCCATCCTGTAGCCTACCACTAGCACATTGCAGGTTTAAATATGGTTTAAATATGGTTTAAATCCTTCTTCACGGGGTCTCCGATTCCAATCATGTCTGTTCTCCGTTGTTGTCCCTGGCTGGTGGAACAACCTGCCCTCCTCCACACGACTAGCCGAGACTATCACCACTTTTAAGAAGAAGGTGAAAACCCTCTTATTCCAAAAATATTACAGACAAATCTAACACTTACACAAGCACATGCGTACACATTGAATAAACAAATACAAAATGTATAAATACATTATAATTTTTCTTAGTCTAGCACCCAACAATCCCCGAGCATGCTCTTCAATGACAAGTCTAAGCCTTATCAGGGCTCTTAGTTTGTAAACTCGATATTCTATAGAAATCGAACGAGAATTGCTGGTGTCTTCCTATTGTAAGTCGCTTTGGATAAAAGCGTCTGCTAAGTAAAGTAAAGTAAAGTAAAGTAAATAACCAACCTATTATGGCTGCCCACTGCTCCCTAAGGGTGACTGGTCAAATGCAAAGGAGACATTTTGTTGTGTGCCCAGTGTGCAGTGCTTGCTGCTCTCTCATCACCAGGACAACTGACTAGATGACCTGCAGCTTCATGTCTCGGTGATGGGTCTGAAGAGTACTAAAAAAAATATTGATTAGATTGTGCTGGTATGTCAGGTTCCCAGATCTGTTATTTGATTGTTACAGGATTGCCTAATTCAATCCAAATTAGGAAATGCCCTTACATTTCTGATTAAGTGCACTAACATCTAGGTTATTGTAATTCAGTTTTATGGTTGTTTTGAAGTTTCATTCAAACACTCAAAATATGATCACATTACTTTAGTAAATTAAATTCTGTATTGATTCTTCTTCTCAGATGAAAAAAAAAACATTGTGTAGCGTCAGGGATTAAGTTTTGTAATTTAACTCTCAGCAATGTAACCTGATCTCAGCAAATAAAATAGGAACCACTTACCCAAAATTTTGTTGATATGAAGGATGTAATTTGCATGAGTTAGCACAACTAATAGTACATTACTTTGAAAATCACAAACAGGTATAGATTGAACTCAAATTTCAAATGAATTATATTCATGGTGCATGAACATGGCTTCTGTCAAGGAGCTTCATAGCACCTCCAAATGCAGGAAATTATATATGCTTGAAGCATTCCTGCAGTCATTGCGCTCACATCAGACAAGTTAAATTGGACATACATAAGGATGGAATTAGGATTCAAATGGAAGTGGATAACTGATAGATTAACAGATTCCTTACCATTCATTCAATCAATATTTTTGACTACTTGTATAACTTTAAGGAAATGATAAGCAAGCCAAGAAAAGCAGTGACCTTTTATTGGAAAACGTGTGTTACAAGCTCCACAAACTTGTTTATCCCTCTATCCTAGCAGAATTGCTCAGTTTTCCACTGTGCCTTCTTTGACAATTGCCATTGCCAGATTTCTTGCAAGAGCCAGCCTTAGTAGCTCAAGCTTTGTCGTTTCAACATCTTCATCCTGAAATCAAAAGGAGCAAAATTGTGTCAGTGAGGTTCAGATTTATTGAATGGAACCCTTATAAGCATCTGGTACCCTTACAGTACAGGCTACAGGTGCAGTCCCCCTGGAGCAACACAAGGTTAAGTGTTCAGGAACACAATGGCAGAAAGTGGGGTTTGTGACTGAGGTTACCTGCATTAGATGGTCTTGGTTTTCCACAGCCTTCACTGAAATAAGCTCTTCCAGGCAGTTCATGAGTTCATGAGTTTGTTCAGTAGAGAAGATCACCTAGGAAAAAAAAACTTTAATAACTATATTCAGCTTTCCCCAGCTTCAGCATGCATGTTCAGAAGTCCAACCTCTTTCTGCTCAAGCAAAGGTAGTGCATCTGTGAGCAGGGTCATCCAGAAGTTCTGGGGGGCAATCTTAGCTGTCATGAGTGACAGAAGTAGTTTGGCTGCCTCTGAGAATCGGTTCTCTCCATAGAGTCGGTGGAACTCTCGGTACTTACCTAAAAAAGCATGAAGGAATAAGGCACTCCCTGCTGATTTTGTAAATTTGCCCACTTACAAATGAAATAAAAGTCTAGAATTTTAATAGTAGATTGAGAGACAGAATAACAAAATAATGCAAAATGTAAAAAAAATTCAATTTAATTAATAAAAATGCAAATTAATAAAGTACTTGAGGCCATCCGTTTGTGACCTCAAGTTGAAACAAACTTGGGTTCTGCAGCAGGACAATGATTGCAAGTCAATCATCACAAACACTTGATTGCAGATGTTGCTAATAAGGGTGGGACAACCAGTTATTAGGGTTAGAGGGCAATCATTTTGTCAGAGAGGGCCATGTAGGTTTGGATTTTTTCTTCCTTCCTTAAGAATCTTCACTGCATTTTGTGTTTACAGAGTAATAATTTCTTTGCTAGTGGTCAAAATTTATTATTTGTTCCCTGCTGATTTTGTATTTGCCCACTGTAAAAGTGATACGATATGTACATGCTATGCATATAATGCAGTCACAAGAAACCCTTGGTAATGTACCAAAGAGCCGGTTATTAGCCTTTTCTATATTTCTGTGGGCTTGTGTGACTTTTTAAGACTAATAGATGAGTAAGTACAGCCATACAACATACAAACACTAACCCAGAAATGTAAGCCTGTCGCTTAAAAGCATGGAAGGGCCCAGGTTGTCAATCAGATCAAGGTCAGAAAATGATCCTTTGGAGCAGTAATCCTGTAAGAACCTAAGACAGCAGAGCACAACAAAAGGGTGATTATCAACATAATGTAGTATAGTGTAATGACAAAAAAAGAGGGTAATAGGAATAAAAACACTGGTTAAACTCAGACCTTTCAGAGATGAGTGTGGCAAAGGCAGCGTCTTTGGCCCGAATGGTCCAAGAAAGACCAGAGCCAAGGCGGTTGTTCCGTAAGGCACGCACAGCCATGATTTTACAGATGCTGCGCACTGGAACATATGCAGGAAGTCAAGCTCAACTCAACCATTCAGAAAAGTATTTCACAGGAGCATATCAACTGGGTTGTGTTCTATAAAATTTACTTAATACCACACTAATCCTGATCCACAGTTTAGAATGTTATCTTCAATGCAGCTATATTTTACCTGAATACAAAAGAAATTATGTGCAAGAAACACACACATTGTTTGTTGGAAACACAATGTGATAAACTGAAACAGTAACAGTTCATGATTATATGAACCAAATGTGATCTTCTGTACAAATTTCATGCCAATATCTGATAAACTGAAGTTACCAAACATATCACAACTTTCTTAGTCCTCGAGGGCCACTGACCAATCCCCTGAAAAAGTATACATACTCATACTTCATATTCATTGAACTTGTAACAAAATGGGGGAAAGTTTAAGGGGTATAAATGCTTTTTCAACGCAGGAAATAAAATCCATTCTGTTTGGTACTGCTACAAAACACGAGAAAGGCCTAGTTAAGATGTGGGGGATGGTTTTATGGACATAAAATGAAATTAGAATTCATAGATAAGACTTCAATTCAGTCTGCTGTAAATCTAACACCACCTATTCTACAAGAAACATCACACCTATAGGAAATATGGTGGTGGTGGTGGCAAGAGTCTGCTATGGAGATGCCTTTATCTACTAGGACTGCCAATCTTGTTAGAGCTGAAGAGAAAATGGATGGAAAAATACTGCACAGGAATTGCAGAGTGGGTTCATGTTTCACTGTGACAATGGCCCTAATAAAAATAAAAAAAAAGTTTCAGATATGTATGATTCACTATGCAGGTGCAATCACAACAATCTAGATCATAGATGTCCTGAAAAAAGGCCACGTCACCACCAGCTTGAAATGAGTTTCAAATTAATGGTTGAAAGAGGCATGTTTGCATGTTTCTTAAAAGGTAAATGAAATCCTGGAGGGACTGCCTATGGCCACGTACCTTGCTCTGTCATCTGTCTCTGTTCACAGATCCTCAGCACCTTCAGGGCCTTACGTTCCGTGTCCAGTGGTACCCGCTCGATTTGTAGTTCCAAGTAGACACGCCCAAACTCTGGGCAGTGGTCAAAGTAATCCACCGCCAACTGCCACAGACTAGCAGAGCAGTCAGGATATAGTGAATACATGAAGAGATGTTGGATACAGAACACTTAATTCAGATTGGGCTCACAGAAGCTGTGGTATTAGCAGGCGGTTGACAAGCTAGCTCTTATATTATGAGTGAAGGAGCTGCAGCTCACCTGTGATGTGTGAAAAGGCCAGAGGCATATTCTAGCAGCAGAAACTCTCTCAGGTTGGAGCCAAAGCTGCAAGGTACAGTCCAGAAGGACAAGACTCATTAAAAGTGTAACTTTTCCTAAATTCAATTTTTTCCATTTATATTCTTTTTTTCCTCTTCCTTTTTTTATTCTTTCATTTTCCCTTGATTATGAAGTGGGTGGGCGGAAAAAATGTACTCAACATAAAAAAAAAACAGCAAATATTGGAGAGACCAAAGTATTGGAGAGACCTGGAATAAAAACTAAATAAATAAAAAGAGATGCATAATGAACTGGAACCATGAAAATAAAATCCTGTTTTGAATCAGCTGATTTGTTTGCATGACTAAGAGTTTGCTGGCACAAGCGGTTTGTGCTAGTTCGCTACTTTTCTCTGTTTATTTACTAAGTAGTCTTCACATATGTTCTTACAAAAGATATGTTCTTCATAAAAATAGTTTGGGTATTGTTCCATTGTTCTGCTCTAATCTAAGAGTCGAATATCTGAGAACATTTGTGTTTCACTTAGCCAAGCCGTGCATGCGTGCCTGCATGCACAGTGTTTTCAAAACATGCAAACAAATACTTACTGTAAGTTATGAGACTGCAGCAGTTTACAGTGATCCAAAAGATCGGTTATGTGGGCCACAAACCACCAATTATTGAGTGCTATGCTGAAAAATAAATAAATAAATGCAGAACAAGTTACAGTAATGACTCATCTTAACTTTGTTTCCTTATATATATATAAAGGAAACAATAACTAGTATATTCCTTTAAACATGTAAAGTACAAGTTGATTCCACTTCAAACTGCCTTACTATTAAAAGGCAGCCTTTCCATGTATTATTTGCCGAGTTTCTACATAGACCTTCTTGAACATAATTAAGTGACCAGATGCACCTAATGTCAAACAAGGAAATGTTGGAGAACCTTGCTGGAATTTACCCAGTCACAAAGCTTTAATAGTTGAACTTTAGAACAACTCACCTTTATAGATAACTAGCCCATTTGTCTTCCAAGTCCCTAGTTTAAACTCTCCATCTATTACTCTACAGAGTTAGATGAGAATCTCAAAGGAAATTTGTGAATCAATTATTATTACTACTACTACCACTACTACTATTTACCAAGCTTTACCACGCAGGTAAATTCATGTCTTGTTCTTTTAATATTAAGACACATTAATACAAACTTAAAAAAAAAAATTCCCCTTCCTTTGTTTGTGGTGCCCCCTGGATGGATGGCGCACTTAGCATTTGCCTATATTGCCTATTGCATGGGCCGTCCAGCAGACAACTGCTGTGCATTATTTGTGCATGCTTTCCCACTCATGGTATTTCACTTACTAGATCTATGCATTCATTCGTAAAATAGCACACTTTTCATGGGGATTCCTCCTCATCTTGAGTACTGGTTATACCTCCACGTTGAAAGTGAAGTAATTGTTGTTAGTTCAACACATGGTGCACACAACGAAATGTGTTCTTTTAACCAATCACCCTTGGGGCAATGGTGGCCTAGCGGGTAAGGAAGTAGACTCGTAATCAGAAGATTGTTGGTTTGAATTCCAAGCCACCAAGGTGCCACTGAGCAAAGCACCACCTTTCATGGCTGCGCACTGCTCACCCGTAGAGCAGCGTGTGAGGACGGTACTTTGCTCAGTGGCGCCTTGGCAGTTCGGGATTCTGCATTTTCTGTAGAGATGTGCGAACAGATACCTGCAGTCCTTTATAACCTGATGAAGGTCAAACTCAAATGCAGCCATGAGGATGCTGTCCAGGGGCTCTGGAGCACTGTGAGTATCCATGAACATATCCATGCTTGCCTAAAACAATAATTTAAAAACAAATCATTTGAAAAAAAATCTCAATCAAATCAAAAGTACTCCTTACACATCCACAGACTCTTGGTACCCTCATTACGAGCTGTACCTGTGCGTAGTAGTGCAAATCAATGGGCTTGACTGTAGGGTGTGAGTACAGGAGTCTTGTCACCAAGAAGTGATACCAAGTACTAAGCAGCTCTTTGTGTTCCAATAGAGTATCAACGTCACAGACAAGGATCTGTGAATTCACATGATTTAAGAACAGTTTATAACAGAGTTATAGATTCCACAGAGTCTAGATTCAGAGGAATGTCAGACAAGACAGTACTCACCTTGCATATGGTCAGCAGGTGCTGATTGCTGGCAAAGGAGCCATCCTGCAAACAGCGATTACACTCCTCATGCCAGCGTCTCCACTTCACATCAAACTCAGTTAAAGTCTGTGTGCTTCCAGGCTGGAAATTATAAATTAAGATGCTGTTAGAAAAAAAACTGCTTCAGAACATCATGGGTATTAAATTAATTCCTGATGCAAAAGTCATTTAAAAACAACAAAAATACACATCAGCATTTACCTGTTACATTGTCAGATGCTTAGAGACCAAATGTTTTTTGGAATACTTTATTACTGATGCACTGGTACATAGAAAGTGGAATTCTAAGATGGAATTCCCATTGTTAAGCCTTTTACAGACTTGCTTTTTTCATACTCTGATTGTAACAAAAGGCAGCACTGATACATCTTTGTTTATGACACTATAGTAACAGTTAACTATGTGATTCCCACCACTAGTAATAAATTGTGGTCTGATCTCCTAATATCACAAAAACATACTACAATTGTGCAAAAACATAAAAATATTGAACAAGTCTCTAATCCTTGCTACTAGAGGATGGCAGTACCTGCAACTGAATAAACCACAAGCTGTAAACGTGAATTGAGTACAAATAAGATTCAGAACATACATTGTAAATTGGCATCTTCATAAGCAGGCTGTCCATCAATTTAAAAATGCTCCTTGCAGCTGGCTGTTGTGACACTTGCTTATCCAAAACAGACCTGGCCTCATCCATTCTGCCTTGCAGCACAAAACTAATCACCTGGAATTGCAGAGAGGCAAGATTACAATCAGTCTGCCAGCAACTGAAAACTGGAAACAACTCTCTGCATACCACATCCCAGAATGCCTCGTGATTGGCTGGACTCTCATACTGAAGCACCTCCCTTGCTTTCTCATCAACGTCTGCTTTATGGAGCCGCACCCAATCCAACAGATGCAACAGCAAGGAGCCCGCTGTAGGACAGTGAGGAAAGGTGTTTTTAGTAAAAGCTAAAAGAAAAAAAAAAATTCTAAGAAAAAAAAAATTCTACCTTGTGCAGCATCAATGAATAATACTTCACACAAATTCCATATGAGCTCTACAGCCAGTAAAATAGACACCTGTGGTGAAACACAATTATATTGACAACTGCTTCACTGACAGCCTAAAAGAAAAAAGAAAATCAAACCAAATTGAGGGAGTGAAGGCATATACCTGGTTGCCATACTGAGCAGCTAATGAAGACTCACAAGTAGATACTACACACACAACAACAACAGAACTGATAAATAAGTTGGTGAGTTATGAGCATTTTTAGCAAATATGGATCCAGACCATTATGCTGGAGGCAATGAAAAATGTACCTGCTAACTTCTGGACCTCCTCCATGCAAGCCCTTATCACTGACCTGTAGTTTTTGCTGATGCTGACAAATCTACAGCATAAACATAAGAAAGGTGAGTCACCTTTACAGTGATTTCAAGGACATTATCTAAACGGCAGCATAGAGTCTCACTGGGTCTTTTTTGTCTTGCTGGGCAAATCAAAGGTTATCTTCTGGAGTCCAACAAAAATGTGATGGGACTCATTGAAGAGCTTACGCAGGACTGGCGAATAAATGTCTTCATCTTTTCTCACCGCGTAGACATCTTGACAAAAAGGTCCCCCAAGTGGAGCAGCTGTTAAAACACAGAAAACAATTTGCAGCAGTCCTAAGGTAATCTATAGATCAAAGATGCCACAAGCCAAAGCCCTTACCGGCTGGACTGAAACTCTCATAAACCAGGATATCTCCAGGTCCCCACACAAATCCCAAGCGACCTCTGGCCACATTTATTCCTGGGATTGGCTGATGGAATATGAAAAATCATTACACCAAGATAAACATCTACCAAGGTTCCCATTTTAAGTCAGGTTTACTTTCCATGACTTTCCCGGACCTCCCGTATGAAGAAATGTCCAATATAATGTTTGGATGCTAAGCAGAAAGGGCTATTTCAATCTCTGATCCTCTAAATATAGGTTTTATTTTATCGCCTATGTCGACAAAGATTTTGCGTTGCACATATTGAGAGCGGGAGAGCGACAAAAAAAGTCACTGGAACAAAGATTCCCCGAGAATTCCCTGACTTGGCACATAAATGATCAAATTCCCTAACTTTTCCTGTCTGGAAATGCCTTTACTGAAATTCCCCGATTTGTCGGGACCCTACCTGCCCTCGCTGTTTCGTCTTGTAAATGTCGTTAGGTTTGATAGCTAACCTTCATAGTCAATAAACAGTGCAGATCAATGAAAACTAAAATACATAATTGTAACACCATACTTACAGTAACTGCCGGATCAACATCCACCTCCTCCATTTAGGCAGGTTAAAAAGAATATTAGTTTCCAAACGTTGTCAAGTGTCACGTCGGAGCATGAAATCGGCGCCTTACACCAAAAAGGACCCCGGAAGTTCTTAGTAGTCTAATTTACTGCCTGATCAAAATATAGGCGCACATCCCACAACGTCAAAGTGAAGCGATTGTCACATGTGATACACAGCAGCACAGCACACGGTGCACGCAGTGAAATTTGTCCTCTGCATTTAACCCATCACCCTGAGTGAGCAGGGTGCTACTGCTCTAAATGAACAAATCACTCAGCTGAATGGATTCTGGTGAGGCAAGGAAGTGATGTTGTTAGTGAAGGCCTGCCCTGATGAGCGGTCTAACAGTTGGAAATGGTTTTTGCAAAAAGGAACTGCAAAAGAAATTGAAAAACAAAATGCAATGCGAAATACAATCCAGTGATTTGTTATTCTATTTATAATGAAACAATTTGAAAATAATAAAGAATTGCATCTATTTTGAACATTGAATTTCCATTTGTAAAATGAATTTCCATTTGAATAAATGTGCAGAAAACCCAAGGCAAAACAGAATGCAATTGTTGTTGTTTTTTTATTCAAAATACTTTGAAATGAAGGATTGCATCAGCACTTTGAATTGCCAGTTGCAAAATGTAATATCATAGATTCGACCTCTAGATTTGGCAGAATTGCCTCAAACTCCTTCAAAATACCTCCTTCATAAAATAACAAGACACAACGATGGAAGATCTACTGGAAGCGCTACATCAGAGATTTGACACCCAAGATGAGAAGATGGCGGACATGAACACAAAGTTGACACAAAACACGGTAATGATTAGCAACCTTACCAGAGCTCTGGAATTTAATGGGGCTGAAGTGAAATATTGTAAGGTGGTTTCAGAGGTGTCCATTCTACGCAAGGAAGTTTCTAAACTCCAAGATGATGCAAGGGAACTGGATCGATATAAACGTTGATGGAACCTGAGGATCAGAGGGATGAAGGAGACGATGGGGGAAAATGTTCGGCAGGACGTGATTCAACTCCCGGGGAAGGTGGCTCCAGAATGGGCTGAGAGAATGGATGTCTATGTTGATACGGTTCATTGGCTGGGCAGGAAGGATGAAAAACCGAACCCGCCAGGTTATTGTACAGTTTACCAAACGGCAGTACAGAGATGGCATATGGAAGATGACTAAAACATCTCCGGTTTGCGAGTCAACTGGTGTCTGCTTCATGGGGGATCTCACGAAGTAGGACCGGCTGGAGAGAGAGAAACTGTGGCCCCAGATCAAGCAAGGAAGGCAGCAGACCGGGCGTATTACCGCGGCCCATTTGGATACATAAATGGCTGTCGCATTTATGATAAGAACTAAAGATAGAAAGGTATTCTATTAAAGATATTGCTAAATGAGGACATTAAGGGTGTAATTTGTTGTTTAGAAACTGGAGGAATGTGCACTCTATTCATTTCTACTTAGAAAGAAGACAGCTAAGTAAGTTTTGCTTTATTATTTTAACAACAGCTGTTGTTTTTGTGTTTGGTCTATTTTCTTAACTGTTACTGTTTGAACAGCATAGCTAATGCTTAAAACAAGTTAGTCATTTATTTCTTTGAATGCAAGAGGACTGTAAAGGGCAGTCAGCACACTGAACTCTACTGCAAGAAACTCACTTGTGTGACACAGACGCCACCTTCTGGTCAAACCAGTGGGGCGAGAAGATCTGGTTTAGCCATGGTTCTAATCGCTCTGGTGGTGTTGCCGTCTGTTTTAATAGATGTCCTGGAAATGTTGTTGCCTCCAAAGCTGATGAGTTTGGTCACTGGATAGTAGTTGTCTTAAATGTTGAAGGATATTTCATCATATTGTGCAATGTTTAATGGGTACGTGAATCCGAATGAGAATAAGTTGTTATTGTCAAAATTGACAGATGTTATTTCTGAACTTAAGGACATTTACAACTCAAACTTTATTGTGGTAGGTGGTGATTATAACCTGACACCAGATAACTGTTTGGACAGATGTCCTTCTAGATGTCACAGGGAAAGTTTGAATCCAACTTTATTTGAATTTATTCAATAAAAGCAGATGTATGGATACTATTCAGTTCACATAGATCAAGCCAAATGGTCTCATAAAATCAAGGCTAGATTTATGGTTAACCACACCAGATGTAATCAGATATGTTTCACATGTCTCCATCTCTTCTGCTCCTTTGACAGATCACTGTGTAATTTCGCTAAAATTAAACCCAGTTAATGGAAACAAATTTTAAAAAGATTATTGGTAGTTTAATGCAGATTTATTAAACCCAGTTATGTCAAAATAATCAAAGAAATGATACATAAAATAAAAAATGACCAAATGTCACAGCCAATACACCTCCAGCCCACCAGAGAGCACCAGACCAGACAGAGAGACGGCGACCTGGAAGCGGAAATGAGAGCGGGCAGCGTAGAGTATAAAAGTCAGGTAACTCTGAGGAGACGCTGCCCGCTCTTTGAGTTGAATCTATTCCCCAGAGACGCTAGCCCAGCTGACTAGAATCCACGACCACGACCCTTGCCTGTCCCTGACCACGAGCCTTGCCTGCCCACTTTATTACGAAGATCTACGGACGGATTCCACCTCGACACCATGACCTTCGCCTGCCACTGACACTGAGTTTGCCTGACCCTTGTAAGAAGACGATCTCCCCGCTACCCCCCACGAAGCCCTAGTTCCCTCCACGCCGCGCTGCGGCGCGTCCACGATTCCACTCCCGTTACCTCCGGCCTCCCTCTCCCCGACCAAACGCTTCCGGTCCTCCTCCCCAGCGCGTCCTATGTCTGCTCCCCGTGCGACGACTTGTCCCCTTGCTCCCAGCATGCCTGCAAATGCGTCCCCGAACTCCAGCAGTGACAGTAAGAGCGGGCCATCTCCTGACGCAGCAGGCATGTCCACCATGCAAGAGACGCTCGGTCAGCTGACCGCGTTCCTACAGCTGCAGCACATCGCAATCCAGGATCACCAAGACATGCAGCTCCAGCAACAGCGCGCACTTCTCCAGGTCAGCTCCGCTCTCGCGCTCTCCTGTCGGTACATGTCCACGCGCTGCAGTCCCAGCCCAGCTGTCCCGGTCCTGCAGTCCCCACTCCAGAGTCACGTATGTCCACCCTGGCGGGATTGGCCCCCCCGCCACTTTATGACGGTGATTCCAAGAGTTGTCGCGGATTTATCACGCAGTGCCGGCTGCTTCTCCGCCTCCAAGCCGCCCACCTCCCTGACGAAGAAACGGCGGTCGCGTATATTATTACGCGGCTGACCGGACGCGCGCTGGACTGGGTCACGCCGCTGGTAGAGCGACGCGACCCGATCTGTCTGTCTGTCCCCGCCTTCCTGGACCGCCTCCAGACCGTGTTTCAGGGAGAGACCGGGCGGCGCGCGTCGTCTTTGCGGCTCCTGTCACTACGTCAGGGAAATCGGAGCGTAAGCGATTACGCGATTGAATTCCGAACCCTGGCGAGCGACAGTGGGTGGACTGACGCCGCGCTCCCCGCCGCGTTCTACCACGGCCTCCGGGAGGCGGTGAAAGACGACATGGTAAATCGCGATTGGGGAACCACGCTGGACAGTATAATCACGCTGGCCACGTCCATAGACAGACGTCACGCTGAGCGCGACCAAGAACGGCGTAGCCACGCCCCTTTCCACTGTGCCCCCGCCGCGCGCCTGCATGACGCCCCTAGGGCTCCGCCCCCCCGTCGATCCTACGAACCCATGCAAATGAGCCGAGCCCGACCCCCACTCACTCCCCAGGAACGAAAGCGCCGAGAAGAGCAGTGACGCTGCTATTACTGCGGAGAACCTAACCACCTCAGCGCCGTCTGTCCCAACCGCCGAATAAAACCACACCCATCTGGAAAAAACCCACGCTTCCCTGAGGTCTGGAGTCCCCTGGCGAGGACCAAGGCCATTCCCAGAGCCACCACCCGCTGCTCACTTCCCATCATCGTCTGCTGGAATAAACCCAGACCCGGCCACCATCAGGGGCGAGCGCTGGTGGACTCCGGGGCGGCCATGAACTTGATCGACGTCGATCTGGCCACCCGACTCCAGCTCCCTGTCTCCCGGTGTGATCCCCCCCGTGCGGTTATGGGACTGGATGGCATCCCGTTGGGCTCAGGCAGAATCCTTTTCCAAACCAAACCCCTACTAATCTGCCTTGAGCCCAATCATGTGGAAACCGTGACATTCTACTTAACCACGACCCCCCATGACCCAATTGTGTTAGGATACCCATGGCTGACCACCCACGAGCCCCACATTGACTGGACCACAGGCACCATCAAACAGTGGGGACGCCAATGCATCCACCACCAACCCCGACAGGCCACGCCCCCGAACCGCTCTGGACCCACACATGTAGCAACGGTGAGACTCGGCCACGCCCCTCAACCCATGCCATGCTCCCTGCCTAGGACCAAGACCCCGGTCCAAGACTGCAAACCACGCCCGTTAGCTGAAACCACTCCCCTTAGAGACGATGTGACCCAACAGCTGCGCGAACCGCCGACGTCGTCCTCCAAGAAGTGGTACGGCAGTTTGGACCCCCAGTAGACCTCCTCTCTGACCGCGGCCCCCAGTTCATCGCCAGATTCTGGCGTCACTTCTGGGGACAACTGGGGGTATCGGTCAGTCTGTCATCAGGGTACCATCCCCAGTCCAATGGCCAGACCGAGAGGGTCAACCAGGAGGTGGAGACCTACCTTCGCTGCTACTGCTCGGCCCGACCAACCTCCTGGTCCCAACACCTCCTCTTGGCGGAGCTCGCACGGAACCAGCACAGTTCCTCGGCCACAGAGCGCTCCCCCTTTGAGGTGGTCACTGGCCTCAGACCCACATGGTTCCCCACGCCCATGGTCGAGGGACCGGTGCTGGCGGTCAACAACTGACTCCGCCAGCTCCACACGGTCTGGTCCCAAGTTCACCGGGTCCTCAACCGCACCGCGGAGCGCATGAAACGACAGGCGGATCGCCGCCGTCGACCGGCCATCATGTACCATCCCGGAGACAGAGTTTGGGTCTCCACCCGAGGCCTGCCTATGCCGTCCAGTCCGCGAAAACTAGGACCCCGCTTCATTGGACCCTTCAGAGTGACTCGACGCATCAACCCGGTTGCATATCAGGTGGCCATTCCACGCACTCTGCGTGTCAGCCCAGTCTTCCATGTCTCCCACCTCCGTAAGGCTCACTCATCCCCTCTGCAACCCCCCCCATCTCTGCCACCATCTCCGCGGCGCATCGACGGCTCTCTGACCTACACGGTCCGTCGCCTCCTGGACGTCCGGAGGCGGGGCCGCGGCCTAGAATATTTGGTGGACTGGGAAGGCTATGGACCAGCGGATCGGTCCTGGGTTCCCCGGCGGGATATCCTGGATCCAGCCCTTCTCCTGGATTTCCATGACCGCCACCCTGATTTGCCGGGCCCTTCAGGAGCCGGGCCTAGGAGGGGGGGCTCTGTCACAGCCAATACACCTCCAGCCCACCAGAGAGCACCAGACCAGACAGAGAGACGGCGACCTGGAAGCGGAAATGAGAGCGGGCAGCGTAGAGTATAAAAGTCAGGTAACTCTGAGGAGACGCTGCCCGCTCTTTGAGTTGAATCTATTCCCCAGAGACGCTAGCCTTTTTTTCCCACGCCCAGCTGACTAGAATCCACGACCACGACCCTTGCCTGTCCCTGACCACGAGCCTTGCCTGCCCACTTTATTACGAAGATCTACGGACGGATTCCACCTCGACACCATGACCTTCGCCTGCCACTGACACTGAGTTTGCCTGACCCTTGTAAGAAGACGATCTCCCCGCTACCCCCCACGAAGCCCTAGTTCCCTCCACGCCGCGCTGCAGCGCGTCCACGATTCCACTCCCGTTACCTCCGGCCTCCCTCTCCCCGACCAAACGCTTCCGGTCCTCCTCCCCAGCGCGTCCTATGTCTGCTCCCCGTGCGACGACTTGTCCCCTTGCTCCCAGCATGCCTGCAAATGCGTCCCCGAACTCCAGCAGTGACACCAAACTATAGGAAGCTTTTCCAAAAGATGGGAATACTTAAAATTTAAGGTCTGTGAATTTTCAGTGACATTTAGCAAACAGAAATGCAGACAACAAAGAGAATTTGAGGCTCGTTTGGTGCAGAATATAAATAATATATGTAGAAAGTCTGAAATGTCTGAAGCTGATAGATGTGAATTTATAACACTTCAGAATCAATTAGATGTTATTTATCAAAAAAGAGGGCACACGGTGCATACATTAGATCTCGAGCTAAATGGATAAAAGAAGGTGAAAAAATACATCGTATTTCAGTCATTTAGAAAAAAGAAGGTAAGAGAGAAAAAACATAAATTCCTTAATTATAGATGATTAGAAAGTTACTGATCAGAAAATTATTGCAGAAGAAAGTTACAGATTTTACTCAACCTTGTATTCATCTGCATACAACCCTGTAAAGTCACATTTATTTGTACAAGAAAAAACAAAAAAATATATTCCAAAAATAGATGCAGCTTTTACAGAACATTGTGAAGCTGATTTCAGACTAGAAGAATTGAACAGGGCAATTAAAAAACTTGCTATTGGCAAAGCACCCGGCCAAGATGGTTTTAACCATAATATTTTACACATTTTTTTGGGAAGATCTGAAAACTTTTTTCTTTGAAACAATTAATGATATGTCATTGGTCAACTCTTTAACATCTACAATGAAACAAGGACTTATTACACTCATCCCAAAACCAGCAAAAGATAAAAAAAAAATACACTGAGAATCTACGTCCAATTACATTATTATATACTGATTATAAAATATTCACACATGTGATCGGTGACAGGTTGAAGGATGATTTATCCCAGATTATAAGTGATACACATGTAAGAATGGACATCGCAGGAGCCTGTTTTTGCATTGCATAACAGATGTCTGCAGGGGGAAGTGTAACATTCCTGTGTCGATGGTTGAGGGTGAAGATTCGACACCCCGGTTTTTACATGCCTTTGTCCGACATCAACGTGCGAAGTATCAGCCGTCAGGACCGCCCACCCTCTTTGTCTTCACCAAATGGGAGGCACCGGGGGCGTGACATCAGAAACAACAGGTTCTGATTGGTCAGTGACAACTTCCTGTAGGCCAGTGACAACTTCCTGTAGGCCAGTGACAACTTCCTGTAGGCCAGGGGTATAAAAGTCTGCGCACCTGTGGAAAAGGGACCTCTGAGCTATCTTGCTCAGGGGGGTTTCCCTCTCTTTCCCTTCTCTTTCTCTTCTCCCTCTTTACTCTTTCTTCTCATGTTTACTTTCTCTGTAACCTTGGTACCTTTTTACATTCAATATTCACATGTAACTACAATAATTATTTACCGGTGTTAATAAATTAGAAACTGTTCATTTTTAACCTCTGTTGTGTCATGCCTCTTTCTGCCAGGTAACATCAAATTGGAGTGGTTGAATACAGTGCTTTGTGTGGAGGGAGAAAGAGTTTTTTCTACACACTCTATTCTCTTCTCCACACCACATGGTCTTCATGTGTGCGTTTTTTACAAATGGTGACCCCGACGTGATACCTTTGCTCGGATGTGGATCTGTGACCGTAAGTCTCTTTTATCTGAATTTTACTGCATAGGGAGGAATAGAATCTATGTGATTTAATTTAAATAAAAAGGATCTACATATCCTAAAAGCCCGGGACCGTAGAAACCGAGGCATTTCTAAATCCAGATCCACTCCGACAAGGTATAAAATGAACATAGACTAATTACTGTATCACTTACAATGTGGCATGTAGATATGGCTGGCACAATAGATGAACCCACAAATCAAACTGTAACCAGTAATAACCAAGATTTGTGACATTTTAGATTACTGGTATTACATTGAACATCATAAACCATGTCCCACTGTGAACAATTTGATAATAACTGATCAGGGATTGGAAATTGCACTGTTAAACTTAATTGTTTTTATTTTAAATTCATGTTCAGTATGATCAACATGTTTAGGATCAGAATTTAAATTTATGTGAAACTGTTTCTCTCTCTGAACACCTCAACAATGCCATAATCTCAAATAATAGCTTTTAGTGATAAAGGTGTAATTCTCTAATCACATGGCAACAAGCGGGATTTTATTTGTGTTTATTTTTCCGGCCACTGTTGTTGATTGAACTTCGTTAGCCGGTGCAAATCCGCAGAGTTATGAATTCCCTAATAAAGGTGTAATTCTCCAATCACATGGCAACAAGCGGGACTTTTTTATTTATTTATTTGTATTTATTTTCCCAGCCACTGTTGTTGATTAGACTTGATAAGCCGATGCAAATTCGCAGAGTTATGAATTCCCTGATATCATTTTAAGCCTCCCACTATATTTACATGTTTTTTGCATTACAGTATCTGATCATTGTTGTCATTTGTTTTTCTGGTTTGGTTTTAATGTACGATGAACACTGTTTTTCTACATGCACAATCTGTATGCAAACCTCATCACACTCCAGACAAAGAACCCAACCAAGTGTGAAAAGCCCTGGATCCAGTTGAATATTCTATGTATGCTGCTGTGTTTGATCTATGCCAAGAAGACAGGTTTCCCTACAAGGGTGACCTCAGATGCCTGAGGATCACAAAGGACACAGAACCACAACTATCGGCTACATTTGAATTCCCGACTGACCAGGAAGCAAGCAGATACACAATCATGACCCAATTGTGATCCCCATGGACCCTGAATACTCGAGTGCCCCAGGGGATCAACCGGCCGTCTGTAAGAATGGACATCGCAGGAGCCTGTTTTTGCATTGCATAACAGATGTCTGCAGGGGGAAGTGTAACATTCCTGTGTCGATGGTTGAGGGTGAAGATTCGACACCCCGGTTTTTACATGCCTTTGTCCGACATCAACGTGCGAAGTATCAGCCGTCAGGACCGCCCACCCTCTTTGTCTTCACCAAATGGGAGGCACCGGGGGCGTGACATCAGAAACAACAGGTTCTGATTGGTCAGTGACAACTTCCTGTAGGCCAGTGACAACTTCCTGTAGGCCAGTGACAACTTCCTGTAGGCCAGGGGTATAAATGTCTGCACACATGTGGAAAAGGGACCTCTGAGCTATCTTGCTCAGGGGGGTTTTTCCCTCAGAAGCCGGAAGGCTTCTGGGACTTTTATCTTCCCTTCTCTTTCTCTTCTCCCTCTTTACTCTTTCTTCTCATGTTTACTTTCTCTATAACCTTGGTACCTTTTTACATTCAATATTCACATGTAACTACAATAATTATTTACCGGTGTTAATAAATTAGAAACTGTTCATTTTTAACCTCTGTTGTGCCATGCCTCTTTCTGCCAGGTAACATCAAATTGGAGTGGTTAAATACAGTGCTCTGTGTGGAGGGAGAAAGAGTTTTTTCTACACACTCTATTCTCTTCTCCAACGCCACATGGTCTTGATGTGTGGTTTTTTACACACAGTCCGGTTTTCTTAAATAGAGATCTATTTTTTTTTTAATCAGGTTCAAAATACTGATGCTGGCCTACAAAGCCAAACATGGAGTAGCACCATCCTACCTCACAGCCCTTATTACACCTCGCACTGCACCTCGTATACTCCGAGCCTCCAGTACTGCTCGCCTGGTCCCTCCATCTCTGAAGGTAAAAGGAAAACATTCATCTAGACTCTTCTCCATCTTGACCCCTCGGTGGTGGAATGAACTTCCCGTCGAGGTCAGAACAGCTCAGTCACTGAGCACCTTCAAACGACAGCTCAAGACCTTCCTCTTTAAAGAATATTTTGATTAAATTGTAATTTTCTTGTTGTCGAACTTTGTGTACAGAATCTACAACAGAGTGAATAAAATAGATGTATTCATAGTTGGGGGTCCTAGTGAACCGGAATTGATCTCTTCATCGATGGTAACTTGAAAGCATGTTGTAAGTCGCTCTGGATAAGGGCGTCTGCCAAATGCCGTAAATGTAAATGTAATGTAAATCTATTCATAACAATCTGAGATCTAGATCTGTTCTAGATCTGATGGACTATGAACATCTGGTAGAAGATGATGGAGTCATTTTCTTTTTGGATTTCTATAAAGCTTTCGATATGAGCACCACTTCATTATAAAAACATTGGAATACTTTGGCTTTGGGAAAAAAATGATAAAAGTGATTCAGGTGCTTAACACAGATATTAACAGCTCAGTATCTTTATGCTCTGGAACATCTAAACGTTTTGAAATAACAAGAGGAATCCGCCAAGGATTTCCTGTTTCACCTCTTCTGTTCATTATTGTGGCAGAACTGTTAGCAATTTTCATAAAAAACAATTCAAATATTGAACCATTAAATGTCAAGGGAAACGCCTTAATAATTACTTAACTAGCAGATGACACGGCCCGGTTCTTAAAAAATCTATAGCAAATTTCAAAGTTATTGAAGGAGATACAAATTTTTTCTGTAGCCTCTGGCTTACATTTGAATAAGAAAAAATGTGAAATTCTAACTATTTATGATTATCATCCCTTTGATACTGTTTGTAGTATTCCAATTAAAAAAGTAGTAAAATATTGGACTCATTCTACTGACTAAAATGCAAAGTCTATCTCGACTAATTTACCCAGCTTATTCGTTATTGTCACGGGTGGGCTGGATATGGCGATGAAGGAGGACGCAGTCGCATGATTTCACACGACAGGGGTTTAATACAAACTTCACGAGACAAGGGAACATCAACACGCACAATGACCTGACGGCGAACAGATACGAACAGGATAGCTTTATACAATTATATAAATATACACCAGGTGAACACAATCAGGGAACATTACACAAGACGAACATGAAACTCCTGCCGGTCAACCCCTGCCGGTCCAGATCATGACAGTACTCCCCCCCTCAAAGGTACTACCACCTGGGAGTGCCCCACAAAATGGTCCATGAAAGGGAAGTCCATAAGGACGAGTGGCGGCAGTCCTGCACCGGCGGCGTCAGGCCCGGGCCAAAGCACGGCTCGTCCGTGGGGGACCGGCATCCTGTCCGCCGTCCGCAGGCACCGTCACTCCAGTCAGTCTCTGGCACGCCCCGCTGGAATGTTCTCCGCCTCCCTCGTCTCGGTTAACGCCGGGAGCACCTGAAGTGCCCGACCGGTCTCCTTGACCCCACGGTAGCTTTTGTAGGCCATCGAGGTCTAATCGCACGGATTCGTCGGTACTCCCCTGCATCCGGAATCGCCAGGGGGAACATGGACAGCGTGACAGATCCTCTCGACCCCACGGTAGTTTCGTAGGCCGTCGAGAGTCTGTCACGCTTGGGGAACTGATAAAAACATGACATGGATCATGGCGGGGAACTGCCAATTACCGGAGGTGCGTTGCTGGAATCCGGACGAGACAGCGGCTCTTGAACATGTAACTATGGAATCTTGAACATGTAACTATGGAGCAGACGTCCTCCCGACCGACCACGGCTCCCTGGATCTCAGCGGGGCGTAGATCGGCTGCGTCCGCATGGTCGGGTCATTCTGTCATGGGTGGGCTGAACATGGCGATGAAGGAGGACGCATTCGCATGATTTCACACGACGGGGGTTTAATACTTCACGAGACAAAGGAACATCCACACGCACAATGACCCGACGGCGAACAGATACGAACAGGATAGCTTTATACAATTATGTAAATATACACCAGGTGAACATGATCAGGGAACACTTCACATACATGAAAGTCACTCTTTAACAAAGATTGGTTTGAAAAAGGTATTTGGTCCATTTTACATCTTATGGAAGCCGAATGTATTTTATTTTTTTTTAATCATATGAAGAGTTTATTAACATGTACAATAACTAAATTTAACAGAGTATTAAAGGTAATTCCTTCAACTATGATTCTACTAATTAAAGACATGACAACATATTCAGTAATTATTCCAAAAGAACCATCTATGACTATAAATGGATGTGAATTTATAGACAGAAAATGTAATAACAAATTAATAAGAAACAATATAACTTCAATATTGTTTCCAGCCACCTTAAGAAGAAAACATTTGTTTAAAGATTATGATGTTATCTCTTTAAAGAAAATTAGAACTAAGTACCTCTCTTTTCCAATACCTCAGAAAGCTAAAGAAATCCATTTTATGTATGACATTTATCCCTGTAATGATCTTCTGCAAAATAAATTTGGTACAAATGACAATTCCTGTGTTTTCTGTAACTCTAATATTGAGACATTAGAACACCTATTTTTTATTTGCAATACCACACGTTTTTTGGAATGATTTTCAAAACTGGATAATGTGTAAAAAATCAATTCCACCTTTGAGCTTTGAGATAATAAGGTTGGTCTTAGGAGTTGGTCTTAGGAGATTAAGAATCAGAATACTGCAATAATAACGTATTTATATTTTTTTATTCATAAGTCTCGATTTCTAAAACTCACCCCCATTTTCAATTTTTTTTTTTATGAAATAAATTTATTCAAGGAAGTGAAGTCATTGTAAAAATACTAAAGCCCAATCATTATACCAGTATATAGACAACTTAATTTAAGAATTGGAAGTCCTCTTATAAGTGACAACGATCAGTGTTTTTGTTTTTCATATTAAGCTATGTTTTTTATTTGTTTGTTGTTATTTTTGTTTTGTTATGGTGCTATAGGTTGTACTATTTTGTACTATCGGTGGTCCGTTTATAATGTTCTGATGACATTCCTTAAAATGTGAAATGTGCCTTGTAATTTGTGATACTAAATCAGGAAGAAAAAAGTCTGCGTTTGTCTTGTCGCTACCCGAATTGGACCGGAAACCCGATTTCGACTGCGCATGCGTGCGTCCTGTACGAGCCACCGTGTTTACTGCCTCAACCTAACCCTACTGCTTACCCTAACAGTTGCGCATGCGCAATTCAAATCGGGCCGCCATGCGATCACGTGATGTGCGGTGCACATGCGCAGAGCCTTCGCAGCGCCGCTTGTTTTCAAATCGTTCAACATGTCGGGTGTTGGTCTGCTGTCCAGTGACCGCCACGCAGTTCGTGAAAACACGTACGCTAATTGCGCCGAAGACCACAGAATGGACGTCGACGTTGTCTCGGGTCTTTCTGCAGTCGACCGAGGAGACTCAGAGACCAGGACTCGAACAGCATGCTCATCCAACGGGAGCGGCGGAGAGGAGGACGAGTCCGAGTCTGTGGATCGGGAAGTCGGGAGCGTGCGTACTCCAGGCGGCGGAAGGGAACAGGAAGTCTCTGTGGAAATAGGCGAGACATATCTCTGTCAGCGGGCGGACAAAACATGGCGTACGTACAAATGCGTGTTTATTTCGCTTCCGGTGTGTCGAACATGACCTCAGCAAACAACAAAGTATACAAAGCGTGTCCTCACTGAATACCTACATTCAGAGTGAAGACGCAGCAGCTGTTTAAATGAAAGTTTCCCGATTGTCCCAGCTTAACAATCATCTGCCTACTTTACTGTCAGTAAATCAATCGATTTTTTGTGTGTAATTGTGCCCATGTCGTGTCTCAGACTCTGCAGAGGTGATCCAATCCAGGCTGAATGAGCAAGAAGGCAGAGAGGAGTTCTATGTGCACTACGTGGGATGTAAGTCGTAATTTATCTTTGTATTATGATCTATAACATGTACATTATGTGTATTAACCATATAGAAACCAATTATGACCTGTCCTGACCCATCGACATGACTGCGGTCTGATCAAAAATTATCCTCACACTTTCCCTGTGGTATTTAATTGGGCAGCATTCTAATCTTATTCAACTATCAGCAATGTTGTGCAGTATGTTCAGAAAATATGAAAGAAAAAGCTCTGTATAAAAAAAATTGAACTTGAAAACTTCCTTTTAGTTCTTCGCTTACTTCAATCCTATGTTTTCTCCTGTCACAATAGGGTGATTGGAGGACAGGACTCTATATTCTGTATCTTGCACCTTAATATAAGTTTATAAATTTGGATAACTTTATTGAGTAAAGTAAATATTTTGTAATATTGTTCTGTTTTTTTTTTTCTATCATTTGTTTGTTTAATCGATAGTGTAAGGTATTTAAAATGGACTTCCCAAAGGAAATAAATACAATTAATTGTGGATAACAGAATGTATTCAGGAAAGTTTTCAGTTTATTTGAAAGTGAAGGCACACGGTACACACAACAAAATGTTTTCTTTCCTTTTACCCCTTTGATCAAATATTTGTTCATTAAGTGCTACTGATGTTTGTGCTCCTGCATGTAAAAGACCAGATCGTGCCATTCGTCTGTGACATGATAATGAATTGTGACACTTGGCATGTCTCAATTGCATGTCTCTTTGAGTGGTGACATGGACATGCTATGCCCCCTGCAGTGATTCTGATTCCTGTAATTTTAAGATATTCTCATATCAGTGTGGCTAATGGTCCATCAGTGTTGCAGTGGTGGCCGTGTGGTTAAGGAAGTGCAAGGTTGTGGGTTTGAATCCCAATCCACCAAGGTGCTACTAAGGTCCCCTTGAACAAGGTACAATCACAACGAAATGTGTTCTCTGCATTTAACTATCAACCTTAGTGAGCAGTGGGCTGTCATTAAATGCACCTGGGGACCAGTGTGTGGGGACTAGGGCTGCAACTAACGATTATTTTAATAATCGATTAATCTATCGATTATTTTATTTATTTATTTATTTTTTTTTTCCAACCCTTTATTCAAAAACAGAACCAAAATCTTTAGAAAGTGCACAAACATGTTGCTCCTTGAGCTGTTATTATAATAATAAAATAAAATAAAAATGGACTAACACAAAAAACATACACATGTATGCTTTACGTCTGCCAAATATAGACTTTTTTTTTTTTTTTAAATAAAGTGCCACCTGAGCTGCCAGAACGATAAATAATTCCTAAAAAAATAAAGAACAATACAAATCAGAAAATTTAACAGGATTTGTTTGAATGTCAGAACTTGTTCTCTACACTACACTGCAGATGCACACACTCGCAGATGCACACACTCACAAACTCTCACACTGACACACACACACTGCAAAAAAAGATTTTCTAACTTTTCTAAAAATCTTAAATCAAGATACATTTACTAGACACATGAAAAAGCACAAGAAATGATGTCTTGTTTTCTGATAAAACATCTCAGAATTAAGTGATTGTTTAAAACAAGCAAAATTATCTGCCAATGGGGTAAGAAAACTAATCTTAATGAGATATAATCTCAAAAGTTTTAAGCATCACTTAATGCCATTTTTCTTGTCTATTAATCTTGATTTAAGATTTTTTAGATATTTGGATTGGAAACGAGACAAAATTACTAGGTAAGAAAAGCACTTTTTTTTGCAGTGTAGCTATACATGACAACAGATTGAGAAATGAATGGTCCAAAAAAAGGCTAGTGAATAAAAACATGTCTTTAGTATTTTAATGCAAAGTAACTATAGCACCCCTGCTTTACTACTGTTATTAACGAGCTAACGCTAACTTGTCATGCTTGTCAAGCTGGATGACGGGTAAACATTTACAGCATTTATCAGATGCACTTATCCAGAGTGACTTACAGCGTTACAGTAGTTACAGGGACAGTCCCCCTGGAGCAACTTAGGGTTAAGTGTCTTACTCAGGGACACAATAGGCGAGTCGTCCACGCGGAGACGCAGAGAACAGTCAGAACGCTGTTTCATCCCCCCTCCACACCTGTAGGTGGCGCTGTAAGTCCCCATCTAGTTCTCCTGCGGTGAGTTAAACACCAGCACCAGGGACATTACGTTCCTCACTTCAAAACGGAACAAAAGTAGGATTCCGTAGTGACTTACCCTGCTGCTGAACTCCCTTCTTCCTCCTCAAACACTCCAACATGTTTGCATTTCAGGTGCTGGATCATTGCTGCGGTGCTCCCGTGCCGTGCCATGTCGCTTTTGCATTTTTTCGCGCAGATTTCTCTGCCTCCGCCATGTATCTGTCCTCTACCTCTATTTTTGCTCCGCGCTGTCTATGAGGCGCAAAACTCTGCTAGCATCTGTGCGCAAGAGAGACCGAGTGTGTTCACTCCTCGCTCAAATAAAGTTTTTTTTAATAATCAAACGTCTCCGCGTCGCGCGACATAACGAATTGATTAGGAAATTCGTTGCCAACTCTTTTAGTAATCGATTTTTATCAATTCAATCGATTCGTTGTTGCAGCCCTAGTGGGGATGGTATCTTGCTCAATGGGATCTCGGTGGAACCATGGTGGTTTGGGATTTGATCCCTCAACCCTTCGGTTACGAGTCTGCTTACTACCTATTAGCAGCCCATTTTTTATTGAAGTTTTACAAACTTCAAGTAAAATTTCATTGAATAACTTTCTTTTATCTTTGTCTAGTCAACCGCCGTCTGGACGAGTGGGTGGGAAAAGCGCGTCTGGCACTTACAAAAACTGTGAAGGATGCTGTGAGGAAGAGTGTGGAGGAGGGAGGGGGCGAGTTGGCAGAACAACCTGAGAGGAAGATCACCCGCAACCAGAAGCGCAAGCACGATGAGATCAACCATGTCCAGAAGGTTTCTGTACAGACTTTTGACACATATTAGTCACTCTAGGATTGCAAACTTTTTTGTAATAATATTTAGAATACTGCAATACAACCCAATACAATACATGCTTTAAAAAATATGGTAAGATAGAAAAAAGACAAAAGGAAACAGAGCCAAATATAAAACAGGAAAACAAACAAAAAAAGAAAAAATAAAGATCGATGTTAAATGCCCTTCTGTCCAGCAACACAAAGCATCAGTATAACCACTCCTCCAGCACAGTTTGCTTGATTACTCAGAATGGGCCAAATCCATAGGAGGTGGCCACTCAATGGACAATATTTAAAAATGCTCCAGTGATGACCAAGTATTGGCCTGCAGAGCATTAAAGGTCCCTTGGCATGAAAATTTCACTTTGTGAGATTATTTAATAAGCCTGTCTATGGTCCTGCAGTGGCTCAAAATGTTGATAACGGGTTTTGGCCATTCTGTTTCACCGTTCTGAGAGCAACAGGTCAGATGGCCGTAATTTGTTCCCTTAGGTAGTCAAAACCCAAACCCTGACCTGAATTCTGCATGTGTGAAATCTAAATGAATGTTTTGCTAAAGGGACATCACTTACCTCCAGGCCTTAAGTCCTGGGCCTAAATCCCTGTGCTGGAACCCCGGAATTCCCCAGGAGTGACTAGAGACTGTTGGTTGGGTGAATTATTTGCAACCACCTTCATGTGGATACAATAACACCTGTCATTCAAATATGTTTTAGATTGTTTGTTTGATTAATATATAAATGTATTAATTTTATGTAAAAATGAAAAAGAAATGTTTAGGCCTTTCACAAAGTAAATGCTTCATTAATGGTCTCTCTCTCTCTTTTTAAAAAAAATATATATAAATTTATTTATTTTTTGCTTTTTCAGACTTATGCTGAGATGGACCCCACTACTGCTGCCTTAGAGAAAGAGCATGAGGCTGTAAGAGCTGGTTCACACCTCAGATCTTTTTTCTGTAGTGATATTATTTAACATGGTTAACATTTTCTTTATCAAAAAACAGTTTTCTTCAACCCTGTATCATGTGAAATACAATTTACTATCAGAAATTTGTTCACAGCAGTTGGTGGTATTTCAAATATTTTACTCATTTGTCCCGTCCTTTTGTCTTTTTCTCTCTTCTCTTTCAATGTTTAGATAACTAAAGTGAAATATGTCGATAAAATCCAGATTGGTAACTTTGAGATCGATGCCTGGTATTTTTCACCTTTCCCTGAGGATTACGGCAAGCAGCCAAAGTTGTGGATCTGTGAATATTGTCTGAAGTACATGAAGTATGAGAAGACTTTTCGATACCATCTGGTTAGTTATCCACTTTTGACTTTAAGTGGTTAACAAAAGTAGAAGTAAGGTTTAGAAATGAAACTAATTTATTTAAATAGGCCTGAAATACTTTTTTATTCTGATGCCCTTTGGCACCTGAGTTTCTACAGGCTGTTCTTTTGTCTTGGGCCCACCATTGCCTCAAATGCATGTATTTAGGGGAGTGTTTTAATTGTTGTTATTATAGTATATTTCTTAGCAATTTCAATTGTCTGAGGCATGTACGATGCTTTAGTATCCTAAAAATATTCATATGATTAAAGTTCTTAGTACTGCTATGAAATGTTTAATTTCAATTTAAATTCAGCATATGTGTGTCATATGGGTTTCCTATCACCACTCACACAGCTATATTTATATTAATTATATTTATATTTTCTCTGTCTGCTGTTTTGTCTTTGTAGACTCAGTGCCAGTGGAGACAGCCACCTGGGAAGGAGATTTACCGCAGAGGTAACATCTCTGTTTATGAGGTTGATGGACGTGACCACAAGGTAACCAGTTGTTTAATTTCATGTAGTATTGTTTACTGACCTAAACCTGCAATTCTTTTAAATGAATATTAAGACCGCAAATCTGGTGGATTGCACAAAAAGGTGTGGCTAAGTGTACAGTTGCCGCCAAAAGTTTAGAGTACTGGTTTTCACTTTGTCAGTATTTTTAGATCTTTTGTCAGTTGTTTCTATGGTGTATTGAAGGATAATTACAAGCATTTCATACACTGCTCACAATAAGTTAGGGATATTGTTATTTACGTGATTGCTTTTCCTATTTGCTCTGAATTTTAATGAAATAAGTAAATGTTATTACTAGTGCTGCATGATTAATCTAATCGAAATCGCGATGTCAATCTGTGCGATTACATTAACGCAAAAAGCTGCGATTAAAATGATTAGTACATGGATTGAATCGGCAACATATCACACATTCTCTTAAAGTTTGCGAGCTGACTGAAGTTTCACCTGAGTCGAATGTGACTTGTTTGGTCACATGACTTTCGATTCGGTTCAGTGGAGACATCATATTCGTGACTCACATAGACATATGGGTAGACGCCACATGAAGAGCTGCATCGTACGTCAACGTCGCCGCCAAATTGCGATAGGCTCTGCTGTGGCGTGAAGCATATACATGTCTATGGAGAGAAGTGCCTCGCTCTTGTGCTGCTCGGGGTTGTACAAACCGCTGTACGTTCCAAACCAGATCCCGGGGGGTTACATTTCATAGGTAAGGCTGGACAATTGTTTTGAATATATTTGGCCATTATAAAATCCCATTTTATAAGTCTTAACCTTAGCTAAGCTAGCGAAGCTATGCATTCCTGTGTTCAAGTCAGCCTCCAAACAACGTTTTGGTTAAGACTTATAAAGCGTACAGCGGTTTGTCCAGCTCCAAGCAGCACAAGAGTGAGGCATTTTCTTATGCACTTCTCTCCAAAGACATGCATATGCTTCACGCCACAGCAGAGCCTATCGCAATATGGCGGCGACGTTGACGTATGTGTACCCATATGTCCATGTGAGTCACGAATCTCCATCGAACCGAATTGAAAGTCATGTGACCAAACACATCACATTTAAATCGCAGCTTTTTGCGTTCATGTAATCACATAGACTGACATCGCGATTACGATTGCGATTAGATCGTAGTAAGAACTATAATACGGGATTTTATAATGGCCAAATATAATCAAAACAGTTGTTTTTTGTGATTATTTAATTTTGTAGAACATTATATTTTGAAAGCACTGGGCATTTCAAGTTGTTATAAGTAGTTTGTATGTTTCACTTTGAAATGAAACATTTCACTATTAGTAATTTGTATGTGACATTTCATTGATATACAAGTCAGTAGCAGGTGTTTCCACCTTTTGCCACAATGACAGCTTGACAGTGACGTCTCACGCTCCCCACTAGCATCATGATGTTCTGAGGCAATGCGTTCCACTCTTCCACAAGTGCTATACGCAGTTCAGCCAGGTCATGTGGGGGTGGGGTACGATCATTCAGCAACATCATAAACAACAACATTTATTTCTTATATAGCCCAAAATCACATAAAGTATGTCTCAATGGACTTTGACAAGCCCTACAGTTGACACCCCCCACATTTGACCCTTTTGCGCACAAGGAAAAACACACCACAGAGAAAAAAAGAAAGGAAGAAACCTTGGGAAGGATACAGAGAGGGACCCCATTCCAAGGTAGAATGAGCCTGCAAGTGGTGTCAGTGCAGGGTTTGTGATTGTCCAATAAGAAAAGAAAAAAAAGTCCTACAGTTGTAGAGGTGGAGAAGTCCAAAATGTTGTCCAGTGTCATGGTGTACATTACATGGCCATTATGATGCTACTGGTCCATTTGGAAATACCTGAAGCTTTAGTTGTTATGGTGGTGGGGGCTGTGGTGACCCTAGGGTTTGTTTAATGCTAAGTCCTCATTTAGCAGTTGTCAAGAACCAGGACTTATCTGCTGGTCTCTTCACTGGAGTCTGCCAGTAGTCTGTGCACTTCATTCAGTATCTCGGAGAGAACAAACAGAAGCAGCGGCAGACGGTGGCATTGTACGACTGATACTGAAATATGTGGTTATAGTGGTATATTTGTGCGACAGTGGCCCGGTACCCTAACTAGGACAGTCTAACTAAGGTGAATTTAATACTGTCTGTGTTTAACAGGGGGAATGTGTGATAAAGTGGACTTAATAACTGACACTGTGTCTGGGACTTTAACAGTAGACCAGAGAAAACAGATGTGTGTTTTCAGTTTAGATTTAAACACTAAGACAGTGTCTGAGTGCCGAACACTGGCCAGCAAGCTGTTCCTCAACTGCGGAGCACTATATTCAGTCTCTGCTTCAACTCGTCCCAGGTGTGCTCTATGGGCTTCAGGTCAGGGGACATTGATGGCCAGACCAGGCACTCCAACTTCCTGAAGTCGAGCTGTGACTATTCTGCCATGATGTGATGTGGAGCATTATTATCCATGAACATAAAGTTGGGGGACCATGTTGACCTCCGCGTATCACTCACCTCACCTTCTCCAGCAATGCTGAAGACAATGATTTCTGTGCAAGGTGACCTGACTGTAGACCACTGCTTCATTGTCAAGGTCAAATGGTCTTGTGCTAACTGCAAACGTTCACGCCGGTGTCTTGTTGTCTGTGGAGTCACCTGCAACGGTCGTCTGGCATTCAAAAGAAAGCGGTGGAGTCTGTCTGGAAACCCTAGTACCCTCGCATCTCGTAAACGGGCCTGCAGCTGTGTGGCAATTGCATAACAATGTCTGAGTGCATAGGTCCTTAGGTACTGGTCAGCATTGCGGAATGTCACTCGCGGGGCTCCACTCCTGGGTCTGTCATGAAGGGTGGTAGAACCAGAAGACCCAGGTTCAAATCCCACTTACTACCATTGTGTCCCTGAGCAAGACACTGAACCCTAAGTTGCTCTGGGGGGGACTGTCCCTGTTACTACTGATTGTAGTTGGAAAAGTATGGAACCTGGGTCTTCTGTTTCATAGGTGAGTGTGTTACCCATTGGCTTATACATCAGTATCTCTTGTAGAGAAGTGGCTTCTTTGCTACCGATCTTGACACCATGCCATCCTCCAAATCCTTTCTTAACCCCAATCACGCATCTGAATCACTTTTAGGAGACGGTGGTGGCACACTTTGAAGTCTTCTTCACAACACTTGATCCTCTCTCCTTGTAGTATTTGATAATCCGATAAATGGTTGATTTATTTGCAATAAATAGCAGCAATATCCTTGCCTGCAACGCAATTATGACTGCAAATGTAGTCATTGTTACATGCCTTACTCTCCCTTTTAAAGATGCAGTCTGCTATTCTAACTCAATCAGCATGACAGAATGATCTCCAGCCTTGTGCTACTCAACACTCTCACCTTTGTTAATGAGAAAATGAATTCAGCAGCTTTTTTGTGACTGGGCTGAAATTCAGTGGAAATGTATTGTTTGGGATTAAGTTCATTTTCATGGCAAAGAGGGACTTTGCAATTCATCTGATCACGCTTCATAACATTCTGGGGTGTATGCAAATTGCCATAATAAAAACAGAAACACTGAAACACAGTATTTGTGTCATTCTCAAAAGTTTTGGCCACGACTGTAGCACCATGTGCACACAAAAGAAAGTTACCAAACCTTACAGAGTGCTTTCATTTCCCCTTACAAGAAAGTTACTTAGAAAACTGAAGTTATTTAAATCAGTATGTGATCTGTTGCACTCTGAAGCTGTTAAAATCCATAAGCTACCACTATTAAGCTGTCACAGGTGATGGAAAATCAATAAAACTTTTTTGTTCAAAAGTCTGAATTATGGTCATTTGATCATTTAAAAGACTAGGTGAATAAAAAATTGGAATTAGTTATACACTGTGCACTGCTTGATTCAAAACAGTTTGCAGCAGCTTTAGCGGCCTAAATTTAATTCTAGAATAGCTTTCCAAATTAACACAGCTGTTAAAGCTATATTACCGTGGAGTTTTAGGAAGACTTAAACTGAACAACTGTTCATTGTTTTATCTTATGTTTCTTTACTGCATCAGATATACTGTCAGAATCTGTGTCTGCTGGCAAAGCTGTTCCTTGACCATAAAACACTCTACTTTGATGTGGAGCCTTTCATCTTCTACATTCTAACAGAGGTCAACAGACAAGGAGCACACATTGTTGGCTACTTTTCCAAGGTGATTTGGACACCTTTGTCACAACACTTATAACAGGCCTTTTGTTATTTATAAATGCATTTTTTAAGCTAATTGGTTATTTACATAGCCAGCACATTTTGAAAAATGGGAAGTACTTGAATCTCTGACTGGCTGCACATGTGTGAACTGTGTGGATTTACAGGAGAAAGAGTCGCCAGATGGAAATAATGTTGCGTGCATACTGACTCTCCCACCATACCAACGTAGAGGATATGGAAAATTTCTTATAGCTTTCAGTGAGTTTTTTTTTTTTCCCCTCTTGCTTAACTGCCTTGTGTTCTAATGCATTTCACAGGAATAGGGAAACTATATGCATTATAGCATTTTTACTTCTACCTTAATTTTAGGTTATGAGCTCTCCAAGCTGGAGAATATGGTTGGTTCTCCAGAGAAGCCTCTATCAGATCTCGGAAAGCTCAGCTACAGAAGCTATTGGTCCTGGGTGCTCCTGGAGATCTTGAGGGACTTCAGGGGAACACTGTCAATCAAAGACCTCAGGTAACCCTCTTCCGGTTACATATATGACTGGGTGACAGAGGAAAAAGGAGTAAGAAAAAGAGAAGTGGGATCGAAAGGAGACATATCGGCAGCAGCCCCAGGTGGCAGCGGCGGTGGGCCTGCAGGATCCGCAGGGTATAGCGACCCACAGATCCAAAGTGCCCCACCCACCCCCTGCCAGGGACCCAGGAGGGCCAGGACCCGCCAAGCTGTCCCTGGGAGTGAGCCAGTCTACCACTGGGCAGCCGGCCCTAGACGCTGAGAACCACCAATGTAAAAACATAATGAGGCAACCCTTACCATGAGTTAAATGAGTAGAGATTTCTATCTGGACAGATAATGTTTTACAGTGGGCAGCTGCCAAAATGCAGTTTTACCACATTTTATTGTTAAAAAAACAATACAAAACACTAACTCAGACAACACTAAAATAATTTAGATTTCGTTTAGAGTCTTCATTAAAGTCATGGATCTAGAATTTCCCATCTTACAATAATGTAACCATGGTTTGCAATGACAGAGGTCAAAACTTTCCTTTAGGTCTTCACCTGGTTTGCACTCAATGTATCTGGTATTTTAAGCCCATTCTTCCATGCAGATCTTCAAGAGCTGTGATGTTTTGGAACTGTTGCTGGGCAACATGGCCTTTCAACTCCCTCCACAGATTCTCTGGATTTAGTTTTGGAGACTGCCTGTAGTACCTTTTGTAATGCTTTTTACGTAGCAACTTCTTTGTTGCCCTGGTGGTGTGTTTTGGATCATTGTCATGCTGGAAGATCTAGCCCACGTTTTATCGTTTTAAGGAGGTTTCTGCCCACATCTCATGATCAGGGTTGCAGGGATTAACTGGTTTGACTATTTACCATGGTGTGAAATGCGCATGGACAAAGTGGAAATTCATGAGCAATTTAAAGGTGGACTAAAGCCGGTTTCAGCCCAAATGCGGGGCTCAAATTTCAAGCTGCCAGAATGCAGTTTTACTGCATTGAATTGTTTAAAAAAATTAAAAAGAAACCACACTGAAATCATTTAGCCATGTAGTGTTTTAGGTTCCTGATTGAAGAGTGCAGTTCGCTTCCTATTTATACTTTTTAGATATATATATTTTTTTATTATTTATACATTTGATTTTTTTAAGTTCTAAACCTTTATATAATTATTTTGTGTGATTTTATATATGTTAATATAGTTGTGAAATGAATTCATGTAAAATCTTGAAACCAGGATTATTTCTCTGACTATAATTGTACCACCAAAATTTCCAATCATTGCATTCGTCCTCATGATACGTGGTCCCATTCATCCTTTCTATAAAACGGGCCAGTCGTCCATTTGCAGAAATGCAGCCCCAAAGGCAAATGTTTCCAACCCCATGCTTCACAGTGTGTTCTTGTGATGCAAGATTCTTCTGGGATGACAGCCAGGCAGACCCCCACCCTCTGCAGCAATCCTGACTGAACTTGTACATCTATTTTCAAAAGACAACTTCTGGATATGACGCTGAGCATGTGCTCTAACAACTCACAGTACACCAGGGTGGGAAAATGGCTAATTGGGCATTTGGACATTTCCACTTAGGGGGGATGTACTCACTTTTGTTTGTTTAGACATTAATGACTGTGTCTTTAGTTATTTTAAGCCGCAAATAATCAAACAGAAACAGTGAACCAGGAATGACACAGACACAGACATGACACAGCAGGATACATTTAAGCATGTTATAACAGACGCAAACAATTGGGTAATTAGGGAGACTTTAGACACACACAAAACTCTGGTCTGGAACATGGACCCGGAGCACCAATAAAGTCAGGTTTGACAAAAACACATTAGAGGTTGACTATGTATGAAGGGATTCGATGTGCAATGTTACCACCAAAAAGGAATATTACAAAAGTCAATTTTGACACAAATGTCAAAAGCCTGTACAAATGTATTTTTGTGGGCAGGGCTTTAGAGAACACATATTTGTAGAATATTTGTTCATTATTTTCTGTGGGTTTAAAATAATAAGGTGCTATAAGAGCTTCCATATATCTTGCAGTCAGATGACCAGCATCACTCAGAGTGACATAATCAGCACACTGCAGTCCTTGAACATGGTGAAATACTGGAAGGGCCAGCATGTCATCTGTGTCACACCCAAACTAGTGGAGGAGCATCTAAAAAGTGCCCAATACAAGAAACCTCCAATCACAGGTATACACAGGTATATGTGTCATTTCCTGTCACTAATTTTCCCTTTCCTTTCCGAAAACCATAAAATATGCCTGATGTTTTAAACATTCAAAGAAACATTGAGTTATGAGTGTATTTGCATGAAACATGAAAGAAGACATTGTGGTTATTCATTTGTTTAAAGTGAAGTGATTGTCACATGTGATAGATGCGTCATAGTGTGTTTGTTTGTTTTTGTTTTTTCTGCCCTCCTACAGTGGATACAGTGTGTCTGAAATGGGCTCCACCTAAACACAAGCAAGCGAAATTTTCCAAGAAATGAAGAAGTACAAGCAATTCAGCTCAAAGGCTGTTTTTGTTCCAGTTTGATATAGCAACAGTGTCACCACAACCAACTTTTTTGTAAATAAATTATTCTGTTGTCCTTTGTGCATTGTCCTCATTATATTATTGTTTACAGACACCCTAACCTCTTGAAGTCTTGGTTACTATTTCATTACCTTAGTATGTGGATAACTTGGTATGATTGCACCCTAGGTATAATTCAGAGAGGGACCCCCTTCAAGTGTAGCAAGAGCGTGCAATGGACATCACTAAACATGAGTCTTGCGTATAACAACTTCATTATGTCTAGATTGTTCATGCCAAGAGTCAAGAGTTTGTTGGGGTTTGGGTCGTGGTGGCTCCAGCATGTCCACACCTGTTGGTTTGGGCTCTGGAAGTGGTCTGGGTGCTTGATGCAGTCTGCCTAGGAGCGACCAAACAGAAGCAGTGACAGACACATTGTACAACTGGTACAGAAATACGTGGTTATGGTGGTACACTAGAGCAATAGTGGCCTGGTGCCCTATATAGGACAGTCTAACTGAGGTCAAATAAACACTGTCTACATTTGACTGTGTCTTTTAGAGTAGACTTGATAATTGACAATGTCTGTGTTTATAACTAATAATAACATTAAAAAAAGGCCAAAGTGAGCAATTTTTTCTAATTTCAAAACAGTGAATATGTCTTAGAATCTTGAATGCTGGCTTGCAGGCAGTTCCACAACTGCAGATGTAAGAGAAACCTTACGTACTTGGGTGTCCCCAACAACTCAATGTCAGCCTAATGTCTCTACAGGTGCTAAAATTCCACTTTCTTCTGTAGCTGGTAAGGTCTTGCAGGCCTCTCCACAGCGAGGCAGGGTAATTGACTGAAAACCTGTTTTCCAGTATACATTTACATTACAAGAGACATGGGGGGGGGTATATATTCAAGGGCATCATAAATATAATAAATAAGGGGGGAAGGGCTTTGGTCAGCAAAAATAAGTGAAACGATTGGGTAAATTGGTAATTGCACATTACCAGGGTATTGCACAGGGCCATAGTCAATAGCACCAGTGAGATGACTACGGAAGAAATCTGCACACACACTCATACAGTTCTGACTGCCCATGAGTAGAAGCTATTCTTTAGTCTATTGGTTTTGCACCAGATGGATCTGAACCTTTTTCCAGAGGGCAGTATGTTGAATAGGTGATGGTTAGGATGGAGGCTGTCTTTTATGATCGCCCTGGCTCTGGAGAGACATCTAGAGCTGGCAATGGAGTCCAAGGAGGGGAGTGGGCAGCCGATCACCTTCTCTGCTGTTCTGGTTACCCCCTGGAGTCTCTTCTTGAAGTGAAGTGCTTGTCACATGTGATACACAGCAGCACAGCACACGGTGCACACAGTGAAATTTGTCCTCTGCATTTAACCCATCACCCTGAGTGAGCATTGGGCAGCCATGACAGGCGCAGTGTGTGAGGACGGTGCTTTGCTCAGTGGCACCTTGGCGAGTCGGGATTCGAACCGGCAACCTTCTGATTACGGGGCCGCTTCCATAACCGCTAGGCCACCACTGCCCCTTATCTGCTACTGTAATGTACCACAAGGGGATGGCGTGCACCAGCACACTCTCGATTGTGGCTCGGTAGAAGGACACCAGCAGGTTGGTCTGCAGCCTGTTCAGCCTGTTCTGCAGCCTGTTCTACTTAGTATCAATCTCTCCTGACATCCTTCTCTGCTGCTGTCACTACAGCAAAGACTAGATACTTCCAGGACAAAGTAAGCAACTGCAAAGACTCTCGCAAACTATTCTCTACTTTTAACCGCCTCCTGAATCCTCCACCACCTCCCCCCTCCACTTCTCTCTCATCTGAAGACCTTTCTTCTTTACACAGACGGTGGCTGACTTTAGCAAACAATTCTCACCCCCTAACCCCCGCAGTTACCTCTGAAACCAGAACAATGCCTTCCTTCACTCCACTCAACATGGTTGGAGTGGGCGCCGCAGTTTTTGGGAGTGCCAGCAGATGCCGATCGATCCGCAGCGCAAGTTGTATGAGAGCTTCATATGTTGCTGGCATCTCCCGGCTGACCATCTCACCGTGGATTAGTGGGGCCAGTCCTTCATAATAAATCATCCGGAGGGCGTGGGTGTCCAGCGGAGTTTTTGCAGCCAGGGTCCGGAATTGTGCGGGCAACTGGCTGACAGATCAGGAACCCTGCCACAAATGATAGAGCTGTGACGCCACGTCTTCCAAACCGTCCGGATGGCAGAAGGTGTTTCTCAACTCCTCCACGAATTCGGAGTAGGTCATGGACGTGGAACTGGGGGAATTGAGTCGAGCAGCCGCCCACTCCGCCGCCGGACTGGAGAGCAGGGTAAGGAGCAGGTTCGATCTGAGATCGGGAGCTGGAGTAGCGGCAAGGCTGCAACTCGAAAATTAGCAACAGAGTGGTGAGGAGTGCCTCGCCGCTCCCCTCGGTCCCGTTCCAGCGCTCCGGGAGCGCCAAACTGGGTTGGGGAACCACACGGGGGGGGCGCTTCGTGCTCTCGGTGCACGACAGACACCTTGTGTAAACAGACATTCAATAAGGATTTCCTGGCGCACTACTCGATCGCACAAAGCAGCAAAATCTGAGGCATTAATGGGCTCAGTCATTCTGTCACGGCTACCGGAATCAGAAAGAGAGCGTGTGTTGGAGGAGACGAGGAACCTCGGTGCGGTGGAACACAAGGAGGCTGGTAAGTTCCCTCCAAGTTCTCTGCGAATGTGAACCGGCGTGGCACAATAGGGCACAATAAAGGATGTGACAGGACGAAAGGGATGAGTTCAGGATACAGGATCGAAGAAAGGGCAGGAACGGTTTTACTAGGTTTCGACGAGAACGGAGCCGAGTTGTGATGACATAAGTCACTCAATGACTGAGCAGCTGGCAGATGCTCTCTAGCCAATTTATAGGAGTCATGACTCAAACCTGTTACAACCTCTTCAGGCTCAGATTCACAAACACCAGAAAAACACCTGTTCCAGACGTCTGTGGCGTCAGGTGAGTGCAGACTGAACACAGACCATTTTTCTTCTCATTGGAGAGAATGTAAAGCCACTTTCAGATCAAACGCAGCAGCTCTGGTTTTGTAAACTCCAGGTAAGACGATAATGTTGTGTTGTAGGACACTCAAAGATTGTTAAGATGATTGTTGAAGGGGCAGAAAAAACACTCACCTGCTATGATTCTATTGGTCACGTGAAAATATGTCATGGTGCGCAGCAAAAGTTCAACAAATTTCATCTTTGACCACGGTATGAGAACCGCGGTATGAGAAGGTGCAGCGTGACACTGCTACCCGGAGCGGGGTTGTACTCAGATCATGCTGCCACAGTCACCACCTGCATCTACCACCTCTTTAACCAGAATTTTTATGCTACCGCCAGAAAATCACCATGTAATGTCAAGATGATGTATTCAATTATGTTCAGTTATGTTCTGCACTGCATCGATGAAGGACGTGACCATGTCTGCATTGTGATGCATCGATTATATCATTAATTTTAACACCCTTAGTTCTGGCAGCGTTCACCCCCACCAAATCCATCAGCACACTTACAAATTTCATGAACCCCTGCAACTACAATTTTCACCATCAGTAATTAATTACAGTTTGCTGCATGTATACTTTTGACTTTGTATTTAATTTAATTTTTAAAAAGTTAAAAATGTTTTCAACAGATTTCTAATTATTTTCTTTACGTAAATTACCTTTCACAAGCAACATACAAGGCATACTTTTTAATGCATATTATTCTGGACATTCTGGTGTTGCAGAGCCATCATTACAGGACAGAATCAGTGTTCTTTTGATAAATGGACTGTTTGTCCCGATGCACCCGAAACACAGATCATCACATTGTTCACCTGTCATTGGGCAGACAGTCTCCAAGGTGCAGCCTAAGAATTCCCTGCTCATGGAGCTGCAGGAGATGGTCAAACTCCACAGGCATAGTGTGGACCTTCTTCTTGCTCTCACGATTGTCATAGTAATGGTTATTTACGGCCTGACGTCCATCTGGATGCTGGCTGAAAGGCCAGAAACCGTAAAGCTGCACATCAATACAAACTTCTAGTGCAAGGCTAGCCAGGATAAATCCAGAGCTCAGGCGCACTGGATGCAGACCTCGGGCATGCCAGAAACCAGCCAGATTGCTTAGGTACTTAGGGTTGAGAAAAATAGGATGCACAGGGCTCTGAAAGTCCTCCAGGGTGTAGACTGCGCGAAGTGACACTGGTGTGTTAAGGCCATAGGAAAAGGCTGGGATAAGCATGAGGGAGTTGCCATAGGGATGCAGGCTCTCAACAAATGGCCACCGGTGTTCCATTAGTCCTGCAAACCTAAGAAGAAAACAAAACAGTAGCTAAGGCTGGACAGAAATACTACAGTAATATTTTGGGACAAATTCAGAATAAACAGATAAACACATAGTAGATATCACATTGCAGTACAGAATATACTGACCTGCCAAAACAAATCTCACTACATGGGGGTTTCTTCATGAACATTAACAACAAGTGTTTGTTGTTTTGGAAACAAATACTCTAAAAAAGACAATGTCCAATAAGTTAAATTGTTAGCTCACATGTATCTGAATCTTGGCCCACGAGATCATTTGAAATATTTACTAGACCTGGCCCACGGTTGAAGGTGTGTGCTCCGCATGTACCACTTTTACTACAAATCCCACAATTCTCTGCTGGTGTATTGGTGTGTCAAGATCCAAAAGACCCTGTTTGTCTTGTGTAACCAAAGAATATAACATAAGAAAATACTATGAAATGAAAGACCACAACAAGCAAAAGGATCTGGACATAAAGCAGAAGCATCAGAAAGTAGAAGAAATTACAAGAGGTTTGGTTTCATGACAGACTGTTAAAAAAGCCACATCACAATCTGAGGCTAAAGGTTTTATTGTAGCTGTAGAGATCGCAAAATCAGCTCAAACCTTAAGTGAGGGAGAATTTGTGAAGTGCATGGCCAAAGTTTGCATCATTGTCTGCCCAGATAAAAGGCAAGTATTTTTAAATGTGAGCATGAGCAGGAACACCTTAGCTGATCATGCATGGGATCTTGCCACCAAACTACATGAACAACAATAGATGGAAAAAGGAAAAGATTTCATTCTCCCTAACTCTTTGTCACCGCATCATACATCAGGAATCTGTGCAAACAACTATTCTCCTGGATGAAGATTAACAAAATATCACACAGGAGTCATCTCACTGATGAACACTTGCACTCAGTACTGAGAATTTCCTCAGCTCAGAGCTGTTGTGTTTGCTATTTTCGAATAACAACGCGGACTCTCGACACGCGGTCTGCTTCTTTTCTCTTTTATTTCCGTATACCCAGAATCCCTTACAGCAACACCCACAACCTGGAACACACAAAACGCACACTGCCCATGTGCATATGTAACATTTCCCCCCCCCCAGGAGGAATGGCAACAACACAATATAACTAGGCGACCGGGGTCGACTACCCGGAATGCCAGCATAGCCATGTGGGTTATTCTGCCACGTGACAGGCTATGCCCTAACTACGTGGTGTGCTATTCAGTCACATAGTCCTTGAGGTAAGCCGGTCTACAGCGGACACGGACAGGGCGTGGTGAAGCTGCGCAGTTCCGTGTATCATCGGGTAGGTCCTCCACAAGGTCCAAGTCACTAGCCATGGAGTAAGGGTCTACGGGGGTGAGCGGTGACACCTTCTTGAGCCGGCTCGCATGCCACTTCGTACCATCAGCCAGGCGGAAAGTGGCCAAGCCCAGCCGCCCCGTAATCTGCACTGGTTCAGACCAAAAGGAAAGGAGCTTGTTGTCCCGGTGAGGCCGACGAACCCTGACCCAATCATGGACTGCCAGACAGGAAGGTGTCACCTTCCGTCGGCGATCAAAGGACTGCTTCATCCGGCGCTGAGAAGCCGAAACCCTGTGACGCAGGGCCGCTGCAGTAAGCGGAGGAGGCTGTGGCCGCAGCCGGTCTAATGGAAGCTGCAGCTCCCTACCCAGCATGAGGAGAGCTGGGGAGACACCAGTGGTGGAATGGAGAGATGATCTGTAATGAAGCAGGGTGCGCTGCAGGGCTGAGGAAAAGGCCAAGCCATCGGCCAGGTGAGCCCGAACACCGTTCTTCAAGGTCTGGTTAAACCTTTCCACACCACCGTTAGCCTCTGGGTGGTAGAAAGCAGTGCGTGTGTGTCGAATCCCCCTGTCCCCGAGGAATGTCTGAAAATCCATGGAGGTGAACTGAGGCCCATTGTCTGTTGTAATGGTGTTGGGAAGGCCCCACCTTGAGAACAGACAGTCGAGGAACTCCATGGCCGCCTGGGACATGACCGAGCCTGTGGAGGAGATCTCGGGCCATTTTGAGTACAGGTCATAGGCAACCACTAGAAAACGCTGATGATATGGGACCCCCTGAAATGGCCCACAGATATCCAGCTGAACGTGCTGCCATGGCCCGGCCGGCCACTGCACAGGTTGCAGTGGTGGAGGTGTGGGAGGGCCCGTCTTTCCACTGACGAGACAGGCTGAGCAGTCCTTCACCGCAAATTCAATATCCCTGTCGATCCCAGGCCACCACACCCTGTCACGGCAGCGCTGCTTGACCTTTACGATGCCTAGGTGTCCCTCATGAGCCATGGCCAGGATGCGAGGTTGTAGGCTGCCAGGGATGACGGCCCTGAGTCCCCGCGCCACACAGACCTCATTCCAACAGGACAGCTCATCTTTAACCCGATGAAATGGCACCAGATCCTTGGGCACTGTGCGTGGCCACCCCTCTCGAATGCAAGTGCAAAGCTGCGATAGCACTGAGTCTTGCGCTGAAGCCAGTTGGAGGTCCTGTAGAGACACAACCTCCCGGAGTGGCCCATGAAGCATGTGGATAAGCTCTGGCTCCAGTGTATCCGTGGCTGGGCCTGGGGGAGTGTCTGGAGTGGCCCTGGAAAGGAGGTCTGCCACAACATTGTCCCGGCCGGGGGTAAACAGCGGAGTGAAATTATACTGCAGGAGCCTCTCCGACCAGCGCTGGAGCCGGAGCGGTCTGTGCCCCGTGCCTGAAGATGAGAGTAGGGTCGTTAGGGCCTGATGGTCCGTGCGGAGGGTGAAATGTCGACCATACAAGTATATATGCCACCGCTCACACGCCCAGACACAGGCCAGTGCCTCCCGCTCCCCAACTGAATACTTCTGCTCGGCCGGAGTCAGAGACCGGGAGGCAAAAGCAATGGGGCGCTCAGAACCATGTTGGCACTGAGAAAGGACGGCACCTAGCGCTACACCAGACGCATCACAGGTCAGAAAAGTGGGGCATGACAGGTCAAAGTGAGCAAGCACCGGTGGTGAGGTAAGCTGGGCCTTTAGCTGACGGATGGCTGAGGAGCAGGCTGAGGACCAGGCCCATGGGGCTCCGGTTTTCAGAAGCGCACGCAAAGGGGCTGTAGTGGCAGAGTATTGAGGGAGAAAACGCAAGTAGTATGCAGTCATTCCAAGAAAGGATGCGAGCTGGGCTGGGCTGGAGGGCTCAGGGAGACGTAGAACAGCCTCCACGTTAGAATTTAAGGGTGTGATGCCCTCTCCAGACAGGCGAAAGCCCACAAAATCGACCGCTGGCACAGTGAAGACACATTTGTCCCCATTCAGCGTAAGATTGTGACCTGCCAGGATCTTGAAGACGCGGTCCAGGTGCTCATCATGTGATGCGAGGGTTGGACCATGCACCACAATGTCATCCAGATAAATCACTACCCCAGAAACTGCAGCAAAGATGGTAGACATGATTTTCTGGAAGCAGCTAGGGGCAGAGCTGAGACCGAAAGGCATCCTAGTATAGCGGAAGACGCCCATGTGTGTGACAAAAGCGGTCAGGTTGCGGCTCTCGGGATGCAGCGGAACTTGGAGATAGCCCTGTCGAAGGTCTAGTTTGGAGAAGACAGTAGAACCATGGAATTTAGCGGCCAGCTCCTCCACAGTAGGCAGTGGGTACTTGTCAGGGACAACAGCTGTGTTGACCGACCTTAGATCCACGCACGGCCGAAGAGTCCCGGACTTCTTCCGTGCCAGCACCAGGTTGGAGACCCAGGGTGAAGCATCAATCCGCTCAATTATGCCCAGCTCGAGCAGGTTGTTGAGTTCCGCAGTGACTTCATCACGAAGAGCCAGAGGAAGGCGGCGCAATGGCTGAATGACCGGTCGCACGTCTGGTTTGAGCAAGGGCTGGTGGTTAAATGCGGTGAGGCAGCCCAGGCCAGTGAACAGAGAGGGCCAGCGTTGCTGCCAGGGTGAGCCCACCGTGAGAATGGTGGCACCATCCACATCCATCAGTGAAAATCCCAGACTGCTGAACAAGTCCAGACCCATTAGGTTAGCCCCGTGGCGCGAGACGTGAAAAGTAAAAGACGGTAAAGTTACACTCTGATACTGAAGTGGTAGGGAAACTGTGCCTACTATGTCTATTTTGGAATTCCCATACCCACTCAGGAGCTCACAGTCAGGGTGGAGGGTATGATGGGAAAAAAACTGCTTGACAGTGGCCAGGTTCAGCAAGGAGCGTGAAGCCCCTGTATCCAGCAGCAGTGGCAGTGGAACACCGTCCAGCCGCACCACACACGTTTTAAATGGGGGAGATGCTGCAGTAACAGAGTGAATAGTAGTAGGTGGCGCTGGAGAAGATGGCCTCTGAGGGCGGCCGGATGCGGCTGAACGGCAAACACGGGCGAAATGGTTACGTCTCCCGCATTGTGAGCAGGTTTGGCCATTAGCCGGGCAGTTAGGCGCCCTGGTGTTATGCGTGGAGGATCCGCAGTTTCCACACGGGCGGCGGGTGGACGCGCCGCGGCGAGCGGCATAGTTTACGGGGAGGCCGTGGTCAGGTGTGTCGTCCCAGAGCGCAGGCGGCTGGACAGTAAGTGTGGGCACTGCGGGCTGAAGAGAGGGTACCGGCGCCAGGCGAGATGCTAATTCGGCTGCTGACTCCATCTGAAAAGCCAGTTCCACAGCTTTGGCGAGCGTGAGGTCGTCCGAGGACATAATTAACTTTTCGCGAATTCTGGGATTGTTTGTATGCTCTGCCAATTGATCCCGAATGAACTCGTCTTCCATTGTTCCAAACTTACAGAAACTCGCCAGCCCCCGCAGGTCCGTCACGTAATGGTGAACCGACTCGCCCGGTTGCTGCCTCCTCTGGCGAAAAACTACGCGGCGCAGGATAACGCTCTGTGGGGCGGCGAAATGCGCGGCCAATTTTGCGACGCCGTCCGCGTACGTTGTGCCGGCTCCCAGGGTCCTGAAGACCCGCTGCCCTTCCGTGCCCAGGTTATGGAGCAGCAAGGCTCGCAGACGCTGGTCTGGAGAATCCGCGAGGCCGACGGCCGTGAGATACGTCGAAAAGGATTCCAACCAGCGGTCCCAGGGCACCGGCGGCTCGCCGGGCAAAGCCAGAAAAGGAGGTGGAGGAGGTAGAAAAAACTCCATCCTCGTCGCCAAATGTTGTGTTTGCTATTTTCGAATAACAACGCGGACTCTCGACACGCGGTCTGCTTCTTTTCTCTTTTATTTCCGTATACCCAGAATCCCTTACAGCAACACCCACAACCTGGAACACACAAAACGCACACTGCCCATGTGCATATGTAACAAGAGCCTCACCTCAAACATTGATAAACTAGTATCCAAACAAAGATGTCTTGGTTGGGGCAGTGTGCATTATGTAGTGGTGGCCTAGCGGTTAAAAAACAGACCTGTAATCGAAAGGTTTCTGGTTCTAATCCCGACCTGCCAAGGCACCACTGAGCAAAACACTGTCCCCACACACTGCTTCCTGCGTGCCTTTCATGGCTGCCCACTGCTCATCAAGGTGATGGGATTACATTTACATTTACGACATTTATCAGACGCCCTTGTTCAGAATGACTTACAATCAGTAGTTACAGGGACAGTCCCCACCTGGAGCAACTTAGGGTTAAGTATCTTGCTCAGGGACACAATGGTAGTAAGCGGGATTTGAACCTGGGTCTTCTGGTTCATAGGCAAGTGTGTTACTTAAATGCAGAGGACACATTTTTGGGGCAGTGGTGGCCTAGCGGTTAAGGAAGTGGCCTAATCAGAATTTTGCCAGTTTTAATCCAGATCCACCAAGGTGCCACTGAGGAAACCAAGGTGCCACTCCTACTTATGGCGAGGTGTTAATAATTTTGGACGTCTTTGGATGTTACCCTTGTCCATGGTTATAAAAATGAGGTCACTGCTTTTCAGAATGGCCTGTATCAAGCAAATGAACTCAGGACAACTAAGTCACCAGAAAACCTTTTTAATGACTTATTAGTTGCATTTCCACAAATCAGGACAATTCTGTTTTACTGTCAATGCACCACAATTCCAAGTGTTAGCATGAAGAAAAATGCATGTTATGTTTTCAGGTGTGGAAATAAATCTGATACAAAACCAAATTTAAATGTTCAGGAAAAAACTCACTTTTCTAGGAGGATACTAGGGTTGACTGTCACCAGGTCTGTTCTATTTCCAACATCCTTTTCAAACCCATTCATAGGGGGGAGATTGCATCTGTTTAAAGAAAGGAATTTATGGATGCAGGGGAATTGAAGATTATAGCATTTACATTAATCTATAATCTGCATTAGTTCACAAAATGGCAACAAATACATTTTAAAATGGCAGCCTCTGGAAGAGGTGGAAGTGCGTTTTGTAGTAGAAGAACCATTATTCCCTACGAACTGTTATTTGTCATGAATGCAGTTGGCCCTACCTGAATACAAACTTGGCAGAGTCAATTTTGTGTCCACAGCTGCTGTTTGCCAGAATTCCACCATTTCCAACAACAGCACACGTTTCAATTACATTTCCAATGGGAAGATCCTAGAATGAGTTACATGTGCATCAATGGACATACATTGCCTTGCCAAAAAGAGTTGACCACATTTATTTAATTGACCAAATTGACACGTCTTTGACTCAGTGGTTGGCCTAGTGGCTAAGGAAGCGAACCCGTAATTGGAAGGTTGCCGGTTTGAATCCCGAGCTGAGGTGCCGCTGAACAAAGCACCGTCCCCACACACTGCTCCCCGGGCACCTTTCATTGGCTGCCCACGGCTCACCAAGGGTGATGGGTTAAAAGCAGAGGACACATTTCACTGTGTGCACAGTGTGCTGTGCTGCTGTGTATCACAATGTCAATAACTCCACAATCTTTGATTGATGAGCAAAATTTTAATTTAAATTATTCTGTAACTGATTTTTTTTCTTGGCCGAGTGGTACAAATGCCCAAAACAAGTACAAAATTACACAGAAAAAGTTTTTTTTTTTTCCAATGACTGTTATTATTTTGTTATTACTTCACTCCCTGCCAGTTTAGATATACTGAATGATCCCTATTTCTTTAGGGAAGCGCCCTTGGTCTGTTTTTGCCTTGGATGTGCAATCGTTTTGTGTTTTTATTTAAGTTTCATTGCTCGGCTCGGGACACGTTTTTCCTTGCTCTCTAAATGCCCTCTGTTAAATCTCCTGTTTATAAAGAATCCGAATATATATTTAAAATATTTAGTAATAACCCTATTACCTTAAGAATGCTTAAAAATTGAAGCTTATCATGCATTTGAGGTTCAGGCTTATCTAGGGGCAGTGGTGGCCTAGCAGTTAAGGAAGCAGCCCTATAATCAGAAGGTTGCCGGTTTGATTCCTGATCCGCCAAGGTGCGACTGAGCAAAGCTGGGCTGCCCACTGCTCACTAAGGGTTAAAAACAGAGGACACATTTTGTTGTGCACACCGTGTCCTGTGCTGCAGTGTTTCACAATGTCATTCACTTCACTTTCACTTCATCTAACATCCCCTCTTATTCCTTATTTGGACAGACCCTACTTTCCTCCAGGTTATCAATGTTTTAAAACCTGGCACAATGCAGGGCTCAGGACTTGAAGTGATCTCTTTGCAGACCAGCCTTTACTTCCTTCTCAGCAGTTGCAACAGCGCTGTGGCCTTAAAAATGGCAAATTAGACACTTTGTAGTCAACAATAGTACATTGCTAGTGGAAATTATTAGGTCTCCCATGGAGGATGCTCTAGCTCTGAATGACAGAGGGTCTGGGTTTGTGCCATGGATAAATCTGTTTGTAATAGGGTTAAATCCAGTAAAAAAAATTGCATAGCACATATACCATGCCTTCTCCCTAAAAGTTCAACGCAAATTCTTGTTTTCATTTCTGCTCTGCTTAATCTGTAATGTCATGGCTGGGTGCAGCTGGGGACACAGCAGGCACCAATCAGCTTGACAGCAGGGTTCCAGGTCCTATAAGGACCTGTTGGGCAGCTATATTAATGTGGTTACCTGTGTGTTTTTTGGTGTATGAACCTAGCAATCACCACATGCCTGCAGGTTAGTTTTTGTTTTTCCCTTTGTTTCCCCTGTTTTTTTTTCCGTGTGTTTGTGTGTGTTGTGTTGTGAAAGGTGTTGTCTCTGTTGTGTTGTGAAAGGTGTTGATGTTGAAAATTCTATAAATATATTGAAAAAAACAGTTTGTCCTGAATTACCCAGCAGCATTATGTGGGAATGAAAAAAAGTCTGCTGATTGACAACACCTTCACATTAAAATTTTGTTTTCATTCTGATGGCACAGGAGAATATTTCACAAAAACAAATGCAGGTCTAATTGGGTTCAACATCAAGAATTTTCAGGGACATACAGGGGTGTCACGGGTGGGCTGGACATGGCGATGAAGGAGGACGCATTCGCTCGATTTCACACGACAGGGGTTTAATGCAGACTTCACGAGACAAGGGAACATCAACACGCACAATGACCCGACGGCGAACAGACATGAACAGGATAGTTTTATACAATTATATAAATATACACCAGGTGAACACAATCAGGGAACATTACACGAGACCAACATGAAACTCCGGTCCGGACTCAGGATCCGGAGTCAACCCCTGTCGGTCCGGATCATGACAGTACTCCCCCCTCAAAGGCACTACCACCTGGGAGTGCCCCACAAAATGGTCCATGAAAGGGGGGAGAAGTCCATAAGGACGAGTGGCGGCTGTCCTGCACCGGCGGCATCAGGCCCGGGCCAAAGGACGGCTCGTCCGTGGGGGACCGGCGTCCTGTCCGCCGTCCGCAGGCACCGTCACTCCAGTCAGTCTCGGCACGCCCCGCTGGAAAGTTGGCCGCCTCCCTCGTCTCGGTTAACACTGGAAGCACCTGAACTGTGCAACTGGTCTCCTCGACCCCACGGTAGCTTTTGTAGGCCATCGAGGTCCGGTCGCATGGATTCGTCGGTACTCCCCCACCTCCAGAATCGCCAGGGGAACATGGACAGCGTGACTGACAGATCCTCTTGACCCCACGGTAGCTTTTGTAGGCCGCCGAGAGTCTGTCACGCTTGGGTAACTGCTAAAAACATGACATGGATCATGACGGGGAACTGGCGATTACCGGAGGTGCATCGCTGGAATCCGGACGAGACGGCGGCATCGGGGGACGTCCATAGATGGAACCTTGGACATGGAACTGTGGGGCAGACGTCCTCCCTGGATCTCAGCGGGGCGTGGATCGGCTGCGTCCACATGGTCGGGTCATTGTGCGTGTTCATGTTCCCTTGTCTCGTGTTTAGTCTGTATTAAACCCCTGTCGAGTGAAATCGTGCAAATGCGTCCTCCTTCATGCTATGTCCAGCCCCACCGTGACAAGGGGTTTTACCTCCATTTGTTCAACACAAGGAAAAGTTAATACCAATTTTGTAACATAAGATGACCGTCAAAATGCCATGGCAAATGCATACTGTAAGCAAAGATAAATGCACACAAATTAAATAGTGAAATGTTTTGGCAGCGCATTGGATAAGACACTTATGAAAACCTAATATATTTGATCAGAAAGCAAAGCACATGAAAAACATGAAATATATATACAAAATATATAATGGCTACCTTTGCAAAGGTGTGAAAGATTGCAGGGGTCACTGTTAATGGCTTTCTCTTCTCACCATCATAAAGAATCATTGACCCAAGAGGAGTGTTGGCTTGAGTTATAACTGCCACTGAATAACCGCTGCAGCTGCTCTTCAAAAGAGTCCTAGAAAAGTATGAAATTCAGCACAGTACTCAACATCTCAATCTCTACACATTTCACATGTGTTTACTGTTGCTTGTAGAGTGATCACTTCAGGGAAAATAAAAGTGAACTTTTTATATGCATATCTTGAGTTTCATTTATCAAAACAAGCGTATATTACAGTGAAAGCGTACAGTGGGGTTCCAAGTAAGGAAATGGACCCATAATTGGAGGGTTGCCGGTTCGAATCCTGATGCCACTGAGGTCCCCTTGACCAAGGTACTGTCCCCACACACTGCTTCCCAAGTGCCTTTCACTATTGCTTTAACATTCATTACCCATCAGAGCTTGCATCAACTTTGGAGTTTCTGCAGAGGTGTGCATTTGAATTGACTTTATCCAACTACAGGGAGTGCGGAATTATTAGGCAAGTTGTATTTTTGAGGAATAATTTTATTATTGAACAACAACCATGTTCTCAATGAACCCAAAAAACTCATTAATATCAAAGCTGAATGTTTTTGGGAGTAGTTTTTAGTTTGTTTTTATTTTTAGCTATTTTAGAGGGTTATCTGTGTGTGCAGGTGACTATTACTGTGCATAATTATTAGGCAACTTAACAAAAAACAAATATATACCCATTTCAATTATTTATTTTTATCAGTGAAACCAATATAACATCTCCACATTCACAAATATAAATTTCTTACATTCAAAAACAAAACAAAAACAAATCAGCGACCAATATAGCCACCTTTCTTTGCAAGGACACTCAAAAGCCTGCCATCCATGGATTCTGTCAGTGTTTTGATCTGTTCACCATCAACATTGCGTGCAGCAGCAACCACAGCCTCCCAGACACTGTTCAGAGAGGTGTACGGTTTTCCCTCCTTTCTCACATTTGATGATGGACCACAGATTCTCAATGGGGTTCAGATCAGGTGAACAAGGAGGCCATGTCATTAGTTTTTCTTCTTTTATACCCTTTCTTGCCAGCCACGCTGTGGAGTACTTGAACGTGTGTGATGGAGCATTGTCCTGCATGAAAATCATGTTTTTCTTGAAGGATGCAGACTTCTTCCTGTACCACTGCTTGAAGAAGGTGTCTTCCAGAAACTGGCAGTAGGACTGGGAGTTGAGCTTGACTCCATCCTCAACCCGAAAAGGCCCCACAAGCTCATCTTTGATGATACCAGCCCAAACCAGTACTCCACCTCCACCTTGTCGGACTGGAGCTCTCTGCCCTTTACCAATCCAGCCATGGGCCGATCCATCTGGCCCATCAAGACTCACTCTCATTTCATCAGTCCATAAAACCTTAGAAAAATCAGTCTTGAGATATTTCTTGGTCCAGTCTTGACGTTTCAGCTTGTGTGTCTTGTTCAGTGGTGGTCGTTTTTCAGCCTTTCTTACCTTGGCCATGTCTCTGAGTATTGCACACCTTGTGCTTTTGGGCACTCCAGTGATGTTGCAGCTCTGAAATATGGCCAAACTGGTGGCAAGTGGCATCTTGGCAGCTGCACGCTTGACTTTTCTCAGTTCATGGGCAGTTATTTTGCACCTTGGTTTTTCCACACGCTTCTTGCGACCCTGTTGACTATTTTGAATGAAATGCTTGATTGTTCGATGATCACGCTTCAGAAGCTTTGCAATTTTAAGAGTGCTGCATCCCTCTGCAAGATATCTCACTATTTTCGACTTTTCTGAGCCTGTCAAGTCCTTCTTTTGACCCATTTTGCCAAAGGAAAGGAAGTTGTCTAATAATTATGCACACCTGATATAGGGTGTTATATGTGCACCCCTTCTCATTACAGAGATGCACATCACCTAATATGCTTAATTGGTAGTAGGCTTTCGAGCCTATACAGCTTGGAGTAAGACAACATGCATGAAGAGAATGATGTGGACAAAATACTCATTTGCCTAATAATTCTGCACTCCCTGTAATTAACGTTTTTAAACTGGCACAAATATAAAATAACTGTTGATTTAGGGTTACAGGACATGTCATGCTACTTTATTTACTGTTTGTGATTTTACAGTAATGGTTAAATAATACCAACACGTAAAGTTTTATTTATTTATTTTCCAAAGGTGTTTTTTCTCCATCAACCCAGAAAAGGGCACTAAAGTGGAGAAGAAAAGCACATCTCATCTTCATGTGAACCCTAGAGTACTTACCTTGATCCAAGAACTTTCAGACCACGAGTGGCGTGATGTCTGAATATGGACTAAAGACAGTAATATTTAAAGCACATGATAATGTGTCACAGTCACAAGAGTTTTTTTTTTCTCAAGCACAGTTCTGCTCAGTTCTTCAAACTGTAGTCACTTGCTGTGACCAGGACACCTGTGTAGTAGTGGCTGGTTGTGTGAGCTATGGGTTGACCACCTCAACACTGAGTGTTTGTGATTGGTCAGATTTGTTGATTTACTGATTGTAAGTTGCTCTGGATAAGGGCGTCTGATAAATGCTGTAAATGTAAATGTAAAATGTATTGTTGTCTTAGTGAGGTCCGTTAAGCCCCTCACTAATTTGTTAATTACTTCTATTCCCAAACTTGTAAAGTACATATTACAGTTATGTATGTGGAGGAGTGATTGAAACTTTGTTCATTACTTTGAACTTAATAAATACTTGGATAATCTCACTATTACGGATCTTATTTAATCTTTATCTATTTCTCAATTTTCTTTTAAATGCTTCACTAAATGCGTTTTTTTTTTCAAGTTACTGGGAAAAGCCAAACATTTGTAAGAAGGCAGTGTAGTTTAAATGGAATTTTCTGTCTGCCTGCCAGAAGCTGTTTTTATGTAACATTGAAAAATAATTCTATCTGATGATAGAGAACTACTGGTAGGCAGTATGAGTTTATACTTGAGACAATTTATAAGAGTAATAGAAGATAATTGTATGCTTTTAAATTGCAATTAATATGATTTACAGAGAATTCAGCTGCAGGATTTAGTTTCACAGTAGAATTGTTTTTAATACTGCAACATGCATTATAATATAAAAACTCTTTGAGTAAAATTTACAGGAGAATGCAGTTAAAATATGGTATTATAATGAGGGTTTTACAGTTAAATACTGTTGTTTTTTGTGAAATTGAGTGAGATTCAATGTCCAATAAGCAACAACTACATGTAAATATTACCAAAAAAAAAAGTTTGATAACAACATTGTTATGCTAGTTCAACAAAACATGTCCATTAGTGTTACATGTTTAAAATGTTTTTTTTTTTCATTTACAACAGTTGTAAACTGTTAAATGTACAGATTGTTCTGTAGTTGTTTACATTTTTCATGTAATTTTTACATCATTGTATTGGCAACCACAGCTGCCAGAATTTTTTCGTAAAAAATTACTTTTTTTTTTTTACAGTGTGGTAGTTGCCTAGTGGGTAACACACTTGTGGTTACATATCCACTATGAACCAGGTTCAAACCCCACTTAATGTCAAAGTGAAGTGATGTCTTCTATAAAGAAATTGAATTACAACCAAGGTAGAGAAGACGTTTTCTAATATTACTATTGCACTGAAAGTTCAAAAAGGTCGAGAGGAGTAAAATCGTGCTATCTGGCACCCTAAAAAGTACAATAAAAGGGTGTGATAAATCATGTGTATGGAAGCAGATCACTGTGGCTGAGAACAACATTGTTGTATCTCGTCAAGCTGAGATATGATGATGGGGTTTACACTTTCCTAGTAATGTTTTTTTTTCACTTGTAGTGGAGTAAAATTTAAAAGTGATTAGTTCACACACCACAGCACAGCACCCAATGAAATTTGGTCTCTGCATTCACTTTTAACCTATCCCCAAGTTTGTTACCCTCTATACTAGTACCACCCACCTGCCGAATCGTGTGCAAAGTGAAGTGTGTTTAGCAGTTTAACTGAAATTCTAGTAATGTGTTTAGATTAGATTACATGTCTAGGTTTTAAAAATGGCAGACTTGCAGATCACTACTTAAATATATTTGAATGTTTTTTTTATCTAACAGAGACAAATGTAAACTTTATCAAATTTGTTTTTATGAAACCAGATGATACAGCGCCAACCACCAGTTGGTCTGGAACCACACAGACCCACAGAAACTGCAAACTGGTCTGTTTTTGTCTTAAGTCTCCCATCCAGGACAGGAGCCTCAAAATTCTGAACTCTGAACTGAACTCAAAGTCAGAGTGCCGGTCATAGTCTTCATCACAGAACACACTAATCAGAGTAGCCTCTTCATAGGCCAACAAAGTCAGTAGCAGTGACAAGATGGTTTTAATTTGATGTAAATTTGGCACTGAATTGATTGTTAATTACTGCAAATGCATTGTGGCCAAACAAAGCTTGTTCATGTTAAAACGTTGGATAACATGAAAATTTTTTAAGCACTATGGTCATAAGCAATATGTCCATAAAGCTAAAAACCTGAACATAAAATTAACGGACCTGGCGGTATGTACCTTTCACTTGGCCATACTTTAATGGACGCTTCAGGTTGCCTTATTGATTGAGATCAAAGAGAACAGCATAGGGAGAATATCCAACTTGATCACAGAGTTTATATGGGATTTATTATCTGGAGTCTGCTGAAGTCAAAGTATTGTAGATTTGTAAACAGAATGTTCGTGAAGAAAACAGCATCCATTGTACATTAAAAAATCAAGTAATTTATTACTCTTTGAAGTAAACAGTGGCCAGAAAACAAATACCAATTTGTACCAATTTACAAGGCTGAAGCATCTCAAAACAAATAAAAATTCCAGCTTGTTACAATATGATCAGACAATACCATTCTTAACCACTAAAAGTTAATATTTAGAACAGTTCAGTTTCAGTCTCAGTTCAGTGAACAGTTTCACATATAGGTAAATTTCTCTGTCTTAAAGATTATTAATCACACTTACACAGTTAAGTTTATGAAAAACACAAACTGTAAACTCACAAACAACTTACACAGCCTATGTGTTTCAGACACAATAACAGAAAAACAGACATTTAATTTACATCTATGATCATAAACATGAATATTGATACACATGAACCACAAATAAGGAGGTAGTCTGCCTCTACCTAAAGACCAATATTTTTCTGACCCATGTTCTTTCTGAATGTGGTGCAGACTTTTGGGTGGTTAGTATGTGTTTGATGTGAACTGGGTTTGGCCTTTAAATTAAGTTTTATGTGTGTTATTTTAAACTGTCCTTTTTAACAAGGAAATGGAATCCAGCAAAGAAGGGACATACAGAGGCATGGCACAATAGAAATGACAGGAATGAACTGTTTCTAATTTATGAAGAGTAGATTACTATTGCAGTTACATGTAAATATTGTATGATAAATGGTACCACAGATAGAGAGAGCAGAGGGCCAAGTGTCAGACTGAGCAAATGTGTCTTTCTGTCCTGTCATGTCTTTCCATGGAATCTACATGGAAAGAAGCCAATTCAGAAGCCATCTTGAAGGGCAGTTTCTACTAGATTATACCAGTTTATTGCAGTCTGATAATTTTTTTAGTTGCAAAAAAAACCCCTAAATTTTGATATTATAAATAAATAAGAGAAATATGAAAAGTTGGTTATAAAACCCTTGACATCAGGCCACAGTGTACTTTTTCCATTTCTGAAAAAGAAAAAATATATGACAAATCCCAGACATCAGTCACAAAGCACCACAAAGTACAAGCCAAGCAAAGTTTGTGAGTCTAATAACGGCCTTGTGCATCAAACCTGATGCTAACATTAGTATAGCTTACTTGCTCAGACACCATAAAAACTTCACCCTGACAGCATTCACTTTATTGCAGGAGACTTAAACTAGACAAACGTAAAAAGTCTGTACTACCTAAAAACCAACATGATATGTGTTTGATCAGAGTTTGACACCAACAATAAATCAGCATATAGCCATACCCCTATAACCATTCCCCTAATCAAGACCATTACCACATGGCCTGAAGAGACCCTCTTCAGCTTCAAGACAGCTTTGCCAAACTGAGTGGAGTGCCTTTGAACATCAGAGGCTGTGTTATCCTACATCAAGTTCTGCATGGGGAATGTAACAGAGGATAAACGCATCCGCCTAAACACACCTTGACCTTCCTGTTCCCTTCTGCTTCAAAAGCTCCACCATTATCCCAGTCCTCCACAAATGCAACATCACAGGACTGAATGACTAGAGACCTATTGCCTTGATGTCTGTGTTGTCATCACCGAGCGTGGCGTGAGGAGAGCTTTCAGGAGAGTGAATGCCAGGAAAGCAGCAGGACCAGACATCATCTCGGGGAGAATCCTCAGAGCCTACGCAGACCAGCTAGCACCTGTGTTCACAGAGATTTTCAACCTCTCTCTATCTCAGTCGGTGATCCCCACATGCTTCAAGGAGTCCATCATTGTTCCGGTCCCAAAGAAACCCCATCCTGCCTCCCTGAATGACTACCGCCCTGTAGCCCTAACCTCAGTAGTGATGAAGTTCTTTGAACGGCTGGTCAGAGACTTCATCATTTCTTCATTACCGGGCACGCTCGACTCACTACAGTTTGCTTACCGTCCCAACCGATCCACAGATGCCATCTCACATCTCCTCCACACAGCACTCACCCACCTGGTCACTCGGAAGGGAAATGATGTTAAAATGCTTTTCATTGACTATAGTTCAGCATTTAACACGATAATCCCTTCCACACTCACCACCAAGCTGGGGCACCTGGTACTCAGCTCATCTCTCTGTCAGTGGATCTCCAGCTTCCTAACAAGCAGACCACAGGCAGTAAGGCTGGGCGGACATGTCTCAGCCTCCATCACTCTCAGCACTGGAGCCCTCCAGGGCTGTGTTTTGAGCCCCCTGCTGTACTCCCTGTACACATAAGACTGTACAGTCACTACAAACTCCACCACCATCATCAAGTTTGCTGATGAGCGGCTGGTACTCTGGTGCAGTCAACACAACCTGGAGCTGAACACGCTCAAGACTGTGGAGATGACAGTGGACTTCAGGAGACATCCCTCAACATTTCTCCCCCTCACCATATCAGAGAGCCCAGTGTCTATCCTGGAGACCTTCAAGTTCCTGGGCACCACCATTTCCCAGGACCTGAAGTGGGAGACCAACAACTTCTCCATCCTCAAAAAGACCCAGCAGAGGATGTACTTCCTGAGGCAACTGGGGAAGTACACTCTTCCACAGGATCTGCTGATCCAGTTCTACACTGTGGTCATTGAGTCTGTCCTGTGCACCTCCATCACCGCCTGGTATGGAGCAGCCACTAAAAGAGACAGGATCAGACTGCAGCAGACGGTACGGATCACCGGTGCCCCCTGCCCTCCATCCAGGACTTGTACCTCTCCAGATCCAGGAAAAGGGCAGGGAAAATCATCTCAGACCCCTCACACCCTGGTCACAGACTTTTTGACCTGCTGCCCTATGGCAGGAGCAGCCGACACAGGAACAGCTTCTTCCCCCTCACCATCTCCCTCCTAAACAGCTGAAACTGCAAATCACCTTCAACATTGCACACTGCACTTTACGTACACTTTGTATATAGGATTTAGTTTTTTCTTATTTTCATTTCAGTAGATATAGTTATTTATAAACAGCACAAACAAATCCCACAACTTGTACAATAACACTTATACACACCCTTGCACATTGTTGTTGTTTGTTGTTGTTGTTGTTTTTCTACTCTGTACTTGAGAGACACCATCTACCAGAATCAAATTCCTTGTATGTGCTTGCACTTACTTGGCCAATAAATATGATTCTGATTCTGATTCTGATGACACTGTCGTGGTGGGCCTGATCTCTGACAACGACGAGAGAGCCTACCTGGAGGAGGTTGGAAATCTGGTGAACTGGTGCCAGAGGTACAATCTCCACCTGAACGTCAGCAAGACAAAGGAGTTAATAGTGGACTTCAGTACCAAGCAGGAGAGGACCTACCAGACCCCTGTCATCAACAGGAGCCCAGTGGAGAGAGTGGACAGCTTCCGATACCTCAGTGTTAACATCACGCAGGACCTGTTACATCAACACCGTGGTGAGGCCTGGCAGCGTCTCTACCACCTCAGATGCCCGAGAGATTTTAGACTGCCCTCGAAGGTGCTCAGGAACTTCTACTCCTGCACCATAGAGAGCATCCTGACAGGAAATATCTCAACCTGGTTCGGGAACAGCACCATGAAGGACAGGTGAGCCCTACAGAGTGTGATTCGATCAGCTGAACGCATCATTTGTACCAAGCAAATGGTACTGGACCAGGGCCAGGAAGATAGTGAAGGACCTCAGCCACCCCAAACAATGGACTCTTCTCTTTGCTGTGATCAGGGAAGTGCTTTCGCTCCCTGAACTCCAATACAGAGAAAATGAGGAGGAGCTTCTTTCCGCAGGCTATTCGAGCTCTCAACAACAACACTACATAGAACTCCAATACACTCCAGCACTTTCACTCTCAACCACTCTGGACTCTTTGCACAAAATCACTTTGCACAAAATCTCTGCTCTTTTGACTCTTTACACAATATCCCTGCTCTTTTTACTCTTTGCACAAAATCTTTTTTTTGTTTGTTTTAATATATACTGTATATACATTGACTTTCACTCATTTGCACACCTTCACCTTTTTATGTTAAAGACATAAAAGTGTAATATTTGGTTATGTTTGCAATATTTACACATTGGTTTTCATTGTATACTTGCAACATTTGCAATTCTGTGGTCTGTAGCAGTCGCTAAAAGCATTTCACTGCATATCATACCGTGTATGACTATGTATGTGACAAATAAAATTTGAATTTGAATTTGAACCAGATGGTTCTCCTGCAGTTTGCCAACTGGACAAACAGGTCAGTGGATGGTGCAGTGATCATCTAATGCCAGGATCCTGTTTTTGGACTGTAGCTTGGCTTTTGGCTTTTCAGCATACCTGGAAAAGAACCAGCTTGTGCAGGTCTTCACACAAGCCTCAATGTCAAACATCATCCTCATCCCTAAAAATTACCTACAGAATACTGTTTTAAACTAAGGTGTCACAATAACGTCAATTTCTTTACACTCAGTATTGCTGTGTACTGTTTATATTTGTATAAAGGTTTTGACAAGAGACTGTTTACCAATTTTTACCTGAATTAACAATAAAAATAATGTTAATAGAAAGGTATTGGACAAAAGAATAAATGATTGTTCTATAAATTAGGTTTATGGTTACATCAAATTGTTTACAATTACAAATGTTATTTAATTTAATCTTGACAATAGAGCCCTTGAATGGAATATTTTCCATTGTTCTTTTTCAAAGTGATTGCCTGTAACCTTTTTCAAAAGACAACATCTAATTTCAATGCTGTGACTGAGTTGATAAAACACTGAAAATCTGACATTTACTTATTTACCGTTGGTTTGTATTACAGTAGAACAATAAAGTCAGTTAAATTCTTTACCTTCTGTCACTGCAGTGAAATTAGACATTTTGTTTTGAAAGGTTACTAGTGGTTACAGACATTTTTCTGCTCACTGTAACAAATCAAAGTGTCCACACAAATGTATGAGACCCTAACTCTCGTATTCGAAAACATCATGTGACAATGTAGAAAATTCATGGGCTGCATCATGATGCATCAATATTGAGGCACCGATAATCGTAAATGTTATTGTAATCAAATCAAATCAAACCGTGAGACCGGTGAAGGTTCACACCTCTACAACCAGCACCTACTGCTGTGTTGCACTTACAACCATCATCACCAAGTGATCCCCACCAGTTTGCCTATGAGGCAAACAGATCAATTGAGAACTCCTAAACATGGGTCTTTACAATGCGCTGAGCCACCTGGATCATCGGGAGAGCTACGTCAGGATACTCTTCATCGACTTCAGCTCAACCTTCAATGCCATACACTTAGTTTGCAAATTGTCTGGATTTGGCCTTCCCCCACTCACCTACATCAGGATTAAGGACTAACCAGACCCAAACTGTCAAATTAATTTACAACCACTACATCTCTAGTGCAGACTGGCAGACAGTAACACCATTGTGAAGTTTGCTGATAATACGACAGTGGTGGGGCTGATCTCAGGAAGAGAAAATCTGTTTATATGATGCTGTTGTATGCATGTTGTGGCTCTGAACACAAAGAGATGCAGGATTTCAGGAAACACTTCTTCACTCTCCATCAGTGGTGACTCAGTGCAGAGAATCTCTGTTCACCTGTCCTGTTCTGCTAACACCAGGGCTGTAGACAAGAAAGTGCAACAGAATGCTCAAGAGGATTAACATCATCCAGAACCTGCTGATTACCGTCTATCAATTCTCTCTATATATAGCATCCTGAAAGGCAGCTCTACACCCTATATTGTGATGTTTTGTTTAATGTCTTGTGTTGTATGTATATTATTAGATCCTATTATTAGTACCTTTGAAGTAAAAAAATATTTTAAAAAGAACATATCATACTGGAGCACCAGTTTCGCTCAAAGAGGGAAAAGACGCCTGTACTTGACATTGTTTGATGACATCAGATGTTTTAATTGAGAAGGTGAAGATGTTCAAGGACAACTGTTGGTCCAGCTATATCTCAAATAATGCTCATAGCACAATGGAACAGGTGTGGAACAAGTGAAAGTGAAGTGATTGTCATTGTGATACACTGCAACACAGCACACAGTGAGCAGTGGGAAGCCATGACAGGCGCCTGGGGAGCAGTGTGTGGGGACGGTGCTTTGTTCAGTGGCACCTCAGTGTCAACTTGACGGATCTGGGATTCGAACCGGCAACTTTCTCATTACAGGGCCGCTTCCTTAACCGCTAGGCCACCACTGCCCCGCGCTAGGCCACCACTGCCCCAAAGAAACATACTTAAAGGAAAATACATCTCAGCATCCATCCTGTTTCACCCTGACCCCCAGCTTCCTGTTGTTGCCTCTTATTTTGACATTCTATCTGTCCTCTCCCAACACCTGTTCAAAAGCTTGTTTGAAGTCCCCCTTCCCTGGTCAATGCCTTAAAATCCATTGACTCCACCACACGTGGACCCAGGAGCATAGAGCTCTCAGGCTGTTCATCAAATTCTGCAACATGTGTCACTCTAATCAGGTATGGGTGTCCACCAAAGGATTACTTATGCCTTCAGACTTGTGGAAAGTTGGGCCACGGCATGTTGTGTGTTTCATTGAGTCAACCCGGAACTATAATGTTCATTTGTGTCTTCCATGTTTCACTCCTCCCTGTCCTTACCACTGATCCCACCTTCCCACACACCTTCTTGTGTATCAATGGGCTCCCTACTTTCACGGTGTGATATGGAGGATAAAGTGGAAAATGAACAGGTAAATGGAGAAGGAGAAGGCCAGAGGTGGTGAAGCCAGCTGATGCGACCTCTCTCCGACACAAGAATCCTGTTCACCCAACAAAGTACTGTTGTTAATTAAATGTTAAATTAATGTAATAAAATTTTCCTCAAGTATTTACTTTGGTCATAGTCTGTTCTACTTATATTCCAGAGTGCTCTGGGCAACAAAATCTTTCCACCCCTACCTGGAAGACCAACCATTTGTACTTATAACTGACAACAGTGCTCTGTGTTGGCTAAACCAAATGAAAGACAGTAACAGCAAGCTCAGAAGATGGTATCTACAGCTCCAAGGATACAAACTCCTGGTTAAGCATTGTGCAGGGAATCTGAACCAGTCAGCAGATACTTTCTCCAGACATCCACTTCCAGAAGATAGAGTAGAGGATGATGACCACCCCTGCATGACCTGGGAAATGGAGGGCCATTCAGAACCTAAGATGATTTTGATGGCCATGGAAAGGTGGGATGAGCAGCCAATTCACTATAGAGAAGCTTGTGTTGGCACAATGCCAGGATAGAGAATGTGGGGAGGTACTTAAATCCCTCCAATTAATTAGCAAGGTGGATGAGAAAAAAGAAGGGAACTACTCTTTGAGAGTTGTCATCCCAGAGGGACTGCAGAAACATCTTATTTCCATGATTTCTCCAGGGGGGGGGACTGTCCCTGTAACTACTGATTGTAAGGCGCTCTGGATAAGGGCATCTGATAAATACTGTAAATGTAAGACGAAACCCACTAACATGAAACCTGCTGGTCTACTGAACTCAAGCCCTATTCATGAGCCTTGGTCGATGACATGGTAGGACAACTGTAAATGTGACAACTTTTTCACATCCTATGCTCTTGGGCGGGAGCTGCTAAGGAAGAAGCTGAACATGGTGGGAACTGTGAGAAAGAATAAACCAGAGTTTCCCCCTGCACTGCTAGAAATGAGAGAAATACCCAGTTTGTGTTCTGTTTCATAGGCAAGTGTGTTACCCACTAGGCTACTATCACTCGAACAATATATACACTGTCACATGTGATAGTGTGTCCCTGAAAACCCTCTGTCATGTCGAGAACAATATGCTGGCCATATCCTGATTTTCTCTGTCTGTCCATCCACAGATTTGCCTGTCTACACCTGCATGTTCCAGGCTTAGCTCGTCTCGGCATCACAGGCTGTCCAGATTTTGATGCCAGACTTGCTGGGTTTAGTTACATATATTGTCTGAATCCACATCAACCTCTGAATGGGACCAGGCACTTGTCCACTGTCACATTAGTGCCAGGACTTGAGATGATGTGGAATGTCTTCATGTTGGCATGAAAAATTGCCCTCCCATACTCTGGCTCATGTAGCCTCTTTACTGGACCAGAAGACACTTCAAAATCAAAAGACCCAGGTATCCCTGAAGATCTATTTTATAAATTTTTTCCAGTCATCACCATAAACACGATTCCTCGTTGGTCATTTCCAGCAGAATCTTTTCAATTTCTTCTGGCATAAATAACTCAAATGTTGACTTTATGCTATCAGCACGAGAAACAGTGCTGTTTCTCTGCCCTTGATAGCCCTTGTGGGCTCCTTTCCCTCTCTGCACACGGTGGACCAAAGAATACCTCCAACTTCGATTGGAAAATATTCTCATTTTCAGCGGGCTCTTCTTCATCACTTTATTCCTCCTCATCACTTCTTCTTCATCTTGATTACCCTCCTCCTCCGCAGGCCTGGCTATCAGGTCAAGAACTTCTAAAGCAGTGTACCTTCTCTTCAATGTGCTGTCTCAGAGTGAAATATTCAATGTCCCAAGATCTGTAAAGCTTTTTAGGGGGGTTTGTTTATTATTATCTTGTGAAATTGTCACCAGAAAGACCACAGGTGCTATAAATTTTAATAAAAAAAGGTTCCTCATATTGTCGTCACAGTGATTCCCTAGTATTATTATATCATCTAGGTAAATAAATAAACTCCATAGCCCTCTGGAATGTACTAGGGGTATTACACAGTCCGAAGGGCATTCTTGTGTGATGTCCATGTTTGGTGACAAAAGCAGTTTTACACCTGTCATTTTCATGCACCTCGATCTGCCAATATCCACTCTGCATATCAAGTGTGGAGAAAACAGCGGCCCCTTCCAAGGTGTCTAAGCATTCTTTGATTTGAAAGTGGCTATGCATCTTTCAGGGTTATGTTGTTTATTTGCTGATTGTCAATGTACCACCTAACACCACTCAATGCCCAGTCAGATGTTGAGGTAGTAACTTCACCAGAGTCTAACATTTTTTGCAGATGGCTTGCCTTCTCTTCTTGAATTCCATAGGGTGTGCTTCGTGACTGCTGTCTGACCGGTTGTGCATTAAAACAACATTAAAGTGTCCTAGGTCACTGTCAACCTGCAAAGGTTGTCTTATATTTCAAAAGGAGAGTAAGTGTGGATTTAATGTCCCAGTGTGGCTCTGTAGTTGTGTTCATGAGCTTCAACCAGAGAGGGTGAGTGGGTCTTTGTTCAGCATGTCATATGATCATTTCTGAGACATGGGTGAGCAGGAATGAGGCAATAAGGCCAGAGGTCTGACAATAATAACATGTGTACTTCAATAAAATATTTACAGAATTACATTTTACATTATACATTTTTTTTGTGTGTTTTCTTACCTGAAATATTTGTAATTTATCTCCTGTTTTCTCCAGTGAACAGAGTAGCGCTGTACCACTGAACTAATGATGTCTCTGTTAAGCATTTGAAAAAAGTTGAAACATGTTCCTCAGTGCTGACAAATGAAGGATTCTTAGCATTGTTTTTTTATTTTACATAAAAATTAGCATTTGTTTTACATTCTCTGTTTTTGGAACATCTGCTTAAATACATTATATTTGCTTCAGATTTGCTTTAATACATTTATCTGATGTCATTTTTTGTCAGTCCTTAATTTTTAACCACATTTTGTGCTAAGGGTTGGAGAGTCAAACCACTGTGTAAAGTCTTCTCTAGCACATCCAAAGGAATAGTTTAAAATGTTTGTGAAATGTGTGTTCTTACCTCGGACAAGCGTCTGTTGAATCAATAACAGAACTCTTTTGATCTTGTGAGGGGCTCTTAGAAGTCATATATCTAAAAGAGAGACAATGACATGTATTTATTTTAGCTTTACTTAATAAGGACATATTTAGCTTCATTGTTGTGAATAGGAATAATAAAAATATATATTTAATAACACCACAACAAACTGATTAGTTTTTTTGTTTGTTTACATTGGCCTTTAAAACAACACTGACAACAGTGAGATCAGCTTCCCAGGAGAATTCCAAGTGATGTTCAACATCACTTTCTCTGCCCTTGGCTCTGTTCTTTTCTAGCTTTACCTTTCTGGCAACTCATGCTGCACTCACATTGGTGTATGCGTAAATGGGGTGACGTCATATGGTGCTGAACTAAACTGTGGGACACAGTTAAAAAAAAAAAAAAGTGCATGCAAACTCCAACCAATCAGTCTGTTTTTTTCTGAGTTAAGCCTGCTGTACTATCACAAGATAGAAACAATGATTGGTTGCTGCTCCTCCTCTCCATCGGTGAGTGTTGACAAGTGGCAAGTGTTTTATCAATAAATGCAATCATGAATCTGACCCACCAACTTACAAGTCCTAACCATGTCCTAACCATGTCTACAGCTAGTATGCAAATATTGTTTTTTAAGAATTTTATTGCAGTTGATTGAAAAACCGCAAAACCCAAAAGTTTACTTAGTCAAGATTACTGCTGCAGAGACACATTTGTTAAATTGCCCAGTACACATCCATGTAACTTAATTTCATTCATTGAAGTATGAAAAAGATATTGAAGGGAATCTGTATTAGTCTGCTAACTGAACTTTACAGCTCTTTTTTTTATATATTCCCATATGTGAATTTTTTATCAGAAACAGTCTGCCTGTTGTTTTTTATTTATTTCCAAATAAAATTTAGATTATGAATGCTTGGAATAGGCACATTTTTGCATATAAAATAACATACTCTCTTACCTTTCACTGAAAAGAAACCAAATGAGCAAAGTGAGAATCAAGCCAGCTGTAAGAAGACAGAATGGAAGCCTTGGCAGTGAAGATTTCATCCCTCCCAAGCACACCTGCTGATAAAAAGACAAGGCTTCCCCAAACCCAAGCCCAAACCTTTTCTACTTATAGAGTTAATCTCCACCCATCTGAACAGCTACACCCTCTACTTCTCAATTTCTCTTGCGTAATGCTGCTAAGAGGGGCCCCAACGCCATTAATGGTTTGTTACTGTCTTTACACTTTAGTACTCTGCTCTGTTCCACTCTTTTCACAACATTTAATTGATTAGCTCACTATTCTGTTCCTTCCCTTAAGTCTTCTTCAACTAGCTTTTCTAGCCAACTAGCCATCAGTCATTTTCTCACTCTTCCTCCTTCCTTCTCATGCTTTAATTCGCCCCCCAAACTTGCAAAGGGTCAGTGTTCTGGCCCAATTGCTACATGTCCCGAATTTCTATTCCCTGTTCCACACAAACCGTTGCTCCTTCAGCCAACATTCTTTACCCCTCCCCCCAGATCCTGGCAAGCTTCCGTCAGCCCTCCCCTAGTCACCCCTTTCCATGCCCTCCTCTCCACCCTCTGATGTGGATACCAATAACATTAGTGCCTGGTGCAGAATTACATATCATAGCTGCCCTTCATAACTTTCATGGTGTGTTAGAGTTTGTGTGTGCGTGTGTGAGTGTGTGCGCGTATAACAGAGAGAGAGAGGGGCACAGGAGCCGTGATAGCCAATGGCTATCAGCCAATCGGACTTTGTTTCTGAATTCTCTCAGCCCCCATCCTAGTGTGTGCTGTTGGGACAGAAAGGGGGAGTGGGTTGGGGGTGTCAAGACATTTTCCATATACAGAGGGTCTGCTGAAAAAAGAAACAGAGGTCAGAGTATCTATGCCAGAGTAACGGAGTGCATATTTGGAGGTATGTGCTACAGAGGTATGAGGTTCTTATGTAGATTAGATACATTGTGATAAATAAAACACACAGAAAAACTAAATCTTGCAATTCCTGCTACTGAAATATTTTGTTGCCCGGACTTTCCCCAGCTGAACGGCAGCGCAGCAGCAGCATCCCCGTCTGCTGGAGAAGATGTCCACCACCCTCCACGCCACACACCCGATGTGCCCAGCCCCGTGTGGGACATACCCATGGTCCCGGGACCCTTCAGTGGAGCAGCAGGAACATGCCAGGCTTTTATAACGTCCTGTGACCTGTACTTTGCTGCTCTTCTCTCCCTTTCAGTTGCTGAGAAGATCACCACCATCCTCACGCGTCTGACTGGGAGTTTGATCGGCCAGAGCCTGAGCCAGGGATCGAAATCTGCCCCACCACCACATTCAGTGCCAGTCAGGATCTGGTGCAAGAAGACCCAGCACTGGCGGGTGATCCTGGCTGTGCCCCCTGAGGAGGTCCCGGAGAGCCCAGAGAGGGAACCAGACGACCCTCTCTTCTGTCTGTCTGTGTGTGTGTGTGTGTTTCTTGGTTATGTGTCCATATGTCGCCCCCACTTCCCCTATTTATGTCCACCAGATGGCAACCGTGGAGCCGAACCCCAGGGAGGAGGTTCCTGACCTGAATGTGCTGGTCCAAGGTAAGGTGAATGATCCCCAAGGTACCCCAGCCGGGGGGGGGGGGGGGGGGGGGGGACGGGGGGGGGGGTGCTGCCCCAAATAACTTTTTGCATGATTTTGTACCTGACAACCTTTTTAATTTGCTGGCTAGTTTATGTTGTTCCCCGTTTTTGTTTCACTGTTTTAGGCCATCACTGCTTGTTTTATTTCTATTTATTGTTTATAAATAAATCCTTATTTCCCAGCATGTCCCGCCTCTGCGCTTCCTTCCCCCGTCAGCTCTCCGTGGTGACATACTTAGACAAAATTATTGTTACACCTGATGATTAGATCAGCTGATGGTTAAGTCTATTTTTTGTTTTTTGCTCATTTCTCTTTTTGCATTTTAAACTCTACATACAATCTCATTATGATCCACAAGCACAAAATGCAAATAATTTAAATTTTTTTAATTTTGGCTCCAGTTCATCCCAAAGGTTTTAGTGGTGTTGTAGTGGTGTCCACACAAACTTATTCATAGCTGGTACATTCAGGACCTAAAAGTTAATTTCAATGGTTAAGACATGTCACATTTGGAATAGTGGTTTATAGTGGGGCAGCGGAGGCCTAGCGGTTAAGGAAGCGGCCCCGTAATCAGAAGGTTGCTGGTTTGAATCCCCAGCCCCCAAGGTGCCACTGAAGTGCCACTGAGCAAAAGCAGCGTCCCTACACACTGCTCCCCTGTCATGGCTGCCCATTACTCACTAAGGGTGATGGGTTAAAAGCAGAGGACACGTTGTGTGCATGGTCTACTGTGCTGCATTGTTTCACTATGACAATCACTTACACACACCCCCCCCCCCACACACACACACACACGTGCACAACCACATGGACACATATAAATGTTTGCATATTACCATATTTTATTATAAAAACAGTTGTTAAATACTATAGTTAACAATATAAACATACACACACAAACATAACTTACATTAAAAAAATTTAATTGTAAGGTTTCTGGCATGACCAGCCTGTCACAGCAGTACACATCCTGTCACCTCTGAAGGACCCAGAGAATAAGGAAACCTGAACATGTTTCCAGTTAAACTCCCCCACAGACCATCATCTTTAAATGGGAGCGAGAACCAGGAAATAAGATCTCTAAACCATAGAAAGATCAAACCAGATCAAAGGTCTCGAACCATTGTGGGAGTTGTTTTCTGAACCCCCAAAGTGATCCGGGTACAAAAGGGAAGGTAAGGAGACTGCATTCAGTCTCTCCGACACATTCTGCGGTTACTAAGTATGTAACATCTGTTAGGTATGTTGGATTAATTTCTTCTCATTCAATTGTGTTTTATAGGATAGGAATGTAAGATCTTATGTTTGGACAATTAGGAAATCATCTTTTACCATCTCTGTAAAAGCTGTGAAGATAAGGTATCATAATAAATATGAATATTGATACCTCTGGTCTCAAGTTTTAACTATAGAAGATCCTTTCAACTAAAGTTGTTTGTCATAGGGGGTACTTTATGATCATTTGACAACAAGCAGGAACTATGTATATCAAAGAATTTATTGATCCTATAGCATGTAAACAGAATTTTTGTGAACTGAATTTGGTTTTGGACATCTTTCATTAACTGTTTAGAAACGTTCTATAGTTACTACACAGCATGTGTCAGGACAAATGACCAAACTACCTCTAGCTTCTGTCTCAAGAGGGCCACCAGGAAGGGATGTCCACTCTTCCCATCACTGTTTGCAATTTTTATTGAACTGCCAACAGCAGCAATTAGACAGACGTTAGCAATTAAAGGTATTAAATACAGGAATGTGGAACATAAAGTGAGCTTTTATGCGTATGATGTGTTTTCGCCAGCATTTTTCTCAAACCAATCTCACTGAAGTTGTCAAGATTGGGTGCACCTGGAGACGCACCTGACACCAATCTGCATGACAGCAGGGTGGTTATAAAGGACTTTGTTGAGCAGCTCATAGAGGTTGTGACATTTTTATGTGCACCGTGCAACCCATGTGTAGTGTTGTTTTCAGTTCTGGCAATCGCCACATGCCTGCGGGCTTGCTTATGTTCTCCCTTTTTGTTTCCACCCTTTTCGGCCCTCGCGCTGTTTTACTTTGTGTTGTTTAATAAATCTTGTTTCCAACAATGTCCTGTCTCTGCACTTCATTGACCTCATGGAGCTATTGAGGGCGGAGTTCGATCGGCCAGAGTTCGAGCCATGGATTGAACCCTGCCCCACCACACCCAGCACCAGCCAGGATCCAGTGCAGGAAGACCCCATGGTGTGGGACACAGCATTGGTGGGTGGCAAGTGGGTCACACCTCCCATGTTCCTGGCTGTGCCTCCTGAGGAGGTACCGGAGAGCCCAGAGAGGGAACCAGAACACCCTATCAAATTTTTTCAAATTAAAATTTATATTTCTCACATACACAGTCATACATATGCAGTGAATGCGGGCTTCGCAGTAAATTTGTTCAATTTCTGTATAGGTGACAAAACTTTTATTTGTGCCAATATTTGACCTTTATGTCTTGATTAAATGATAAACTGTTTTTCTAACAATAATTGATTAATTAAAAGTCAGGTTAATAGCAGGTGTTTCTAAAAAATAGATAAGTCTTTTGTCAGGGACTGTATATAGGACCAGCACATTAGACGCTGATTGGCATTTATCATTCTGGTGAGGAAGACAAAAGGGTTATGATCTGTAAACACTACAACAGGAATAGAAGTTGACCCAACATAAACATTGTTGCAATGAGAGCAACAAAGCCAAGGCTTCCTTCTCAATGGTACTGTTGATGATTGAGTTGATGCTTCAGTTGATGCTTCAAGAACTTCAAGAACAAACGGGGTGTTCAAATGTTGAAATGAACCAGACCACCCTCTCTTCTGTCTGTCTCTGTGTGTGTCTGTATCACTCTAGATAAGGGCGTCTGCCAAATGCCTTAAATGTAAATGTAAATATTTTTTGGTTATAATCTCATTCCCTCAGATAGCCTTTATGCAGAAATTACCACATACTTTTGTTAATTAATGCAAATAAATGCATGTTGCTGTTGAAAAAATAATGTCAATGTTATTGTCACGTTCCTAAGTCTAGGGGTCTAAGAAAGGAGAGGAGGAGGTCCACTGTTACACACTCACAACCAAACAAAGCATACAAACAGTGCTTTTATTTACAGGGTGCGAACAGGTACAATAAAACAGAGGACTCAGGACAGCTAACAACATCAAAAAAGCCTAAAGGAAGGGACGGTCCAGCAGGGATAACTCAAAACACGCACAAGTTAACAAAAAGCTAATAAAACAGGCTAACACAGGCAAACAACAAAGGGTCTATCACACAAAGCAACAAGAAACACGAACAAGATCCCCAACGGAGCTCCATGCAGATCTCCGTGGACCCTGGGGACCTCCCAAAAGAGTAATGGTCTAGCAGACCCTAGGTACCTGCCGAACACCATCTGAAGTCTCTTTATATAGATGGAGCTGACCAATGGCAGATGGAATACCCCTCCCATGAAGTAAACCTAAAAGAGACATGACACAAAAACACGGCCAGCCACACAGAACACGTGAGAGCATACGTCCAGGGACGTAACAGTTATTCTATTCTATTCTATTATATTATATATTATTATTATATTTTGAAATCATGTTATTGTTAATTATTGATAATGTTAAAACCAGGCAGTGCAATGTAGCAAAACATTTTAACTTTTGTATATCTTCCCTGCATTCTGGGTATGCTCCGCTGGCTGCCAGATGCTCCCGGGCAGACCAGGTAATGGGCCCAGTGATTCAAAGATCCAAGGATCCAATGTGGTGTTGGTGTGTGTTGTTCTAAAAATGCTTTTAAAACAAGGGAGTTAGGGTTAGTGGTATGGAGCTGAGAACCCTCTGCCAAACAGCAGTTGGTGTCAGTTCGGCCCCTCCCAAGAACCCACAATTTCTAAATTCAATTAAGATTGAAAAGTGGGCACTGGCACCAGAGGAAAGTCTGAACAACCAGATCGTCCTATGGATGCCATTCAGTGTTCCCACCCTCAAGGTCCTATATGCATAATGACAGGGTCAGTATTGATAATGTCTTATTTGAAATAAAGTGCAGGTTGCCACACAAGGAAAAAAAAGGAATACCTCCCCTGCACCCCAGCGATACGGGGGTTCCACCAGTACACTGAAGGCCCCCACACCAGAACAGGGCTCTGATGTATACATTTACATTTTACATTAAACACCATTTATCAATCTCATCTGGCCACGTACCATCCGCCTTCAAAACAGCCAGGGTTCTTCCAATCCTAAAGAAACCCACTGCTGATCCTACAGACATTAACAATTACAGACCAGTTTCCCTCCTCTCATTTCTATCCAAAATCCTTGAGCGCTGTGTCTACAACCAGCTATCACTCCATTTCCTAACCAGTCTGGCTTCAGAACAGCTCATTCCACCGAGACTGCCCTTTTGGCGGTTACCGAGCAGCTACATGCAGCCAGATTGGCAAAACTGTCATCAGTTCTTATTCTCCTTGACCTATCTGCTGCATTTGACACCGTTAACCACAAGACTCTCTTGTCAATCCTGAAGAGGCTTGGAATTCGGGGCTCAGCATGGCAGTGGTTTGCTTCCTACCTTGATGAGCGATCTTACCAAGTGACTTGGAAAGGATCCACCTCTACCTCACGTAGACTCTCCACTGGTGTCCCTCAAGGCTCGGTGCTAGGTCCTCTCCTTTTCTCCCTCTACACGAGATCACTTGGTGAGGTCATTTCCTCACATGGATTATCCTACCACTGCTATGCTGACGACACACAACTCCTCTTCTCCTTTCCTCCCTCTGATCTACATGCTGCTTCCAAAATCTCTGCATGTCTAACAGACATCTCGTCTTGGATGGCAGCCCATCACCTCCAACTCAATCCCACCAAAACTGAACTAATATTCATTCCAGCAGATTCTTCACCACATCAGGATCTTGCTATTTACCTAGACAACTCGCAGCTCTCTCCTTCTGCAACAGCCCGCAACCTTGGTGTAACAATAGACAACCAACTCTCCTTCTCAACTCACATCAGCAATCTTTCCCGCTCATGTAGATTCCTTCTCTACAATATCAGACGAATCCGCCCTTACCTGTCAACCCAGGCCACCCAACTACTGGTTCAGTCCTTAGTAATCTCACGACTGGACTACTGCAACTCCCTTCTAGCTGGTCTACCACTATGTACCATCCGACTTACAAAATGCAGCAGCACGACTGATCTTCAACCTTCCCAAATTCTCCCATACCACCCCTCTGCTACGTTCCCTTCACTGGCTCCCAGTAGCTGCACGCATCAGGTTCAAAATACTGATGCTGGCCTACAAAGCCAAACATGGAGCAGCACCATCCTACCTCACAGCCCTTATTACACCCCGCACTGCACCTCGTCTACTCCGAGCCTCCAGTACTGCTCGCCTGGTCCCTCCATCTCTGAAGGTAAAAGGAAAACATTCATCTAGACTCTTCTCCGTCTTGGCCCCTCGGTGGTGGAATGAACTTCCCCTCGAGGTCAGAACAGCTCAGTCACTGAGCACCTTCAAACGACAGCTCAAGACCTTCCTCTTTAAAGAATATTTAGATTAAATTGTTATTTTCTTGTCAAACTTTGTGTACAGAATCTACAACAGAGTGAATTAAATAGATGTATTCATAGTTGGGGTCCTAGTGAACCGGAATTGATCTCTTCATCGATGGTAACTTGAAAGCACGTTGTAAGTCGCTCTGGATAAGGGCGTCTGCCAAATGCCGTAAATGTAAATGTAAATGTAAATGTAAATCAGATGCCCTTATCCAGAGCGACTTACAATCAGAAGTTACAGGGACAGTCCCCCCCTGAAGACACTCAGGGTTAAGTGTCTTGTTCAGGGACACAATGGTAGTAAGTGGGAATTTAACCTGGTTCATAGGCAAGTGTGTTACCCTCTAGGCTACTATCACCCACCAATACAACGCCCACAACACCGGTGACATACCAAACAGGTCCCAAGCCCACCAGACTCAGGGAGTCTCAGCCCCTGGCCCCCGAGAGGCACAGCCACCACAGGATTCCCCAACAGTGCTAAATGCAGCAGCCGGTACAATCCCCCACCCCCTCCAAGAGCCACCAGAGCCCCATCCTGGCCATGACCCAGGGCCCATCCCCAGATGCCCCAAGCCCATATGCCACCCCACATCAATGACAATGACCCAAGCGTGGCGACCTCCACACCCAATGTGATGGATATTATGATTATTTTCATTTTTCCTGTTCATAATAACAGATTTTTTAGCAATGCATAAGGAAGTGAAAGCCATGTGGAGTGTATTAATTTCTGTGGTAACACCATCTAGAACGCCCAACAAAGAGACTGAAAGGGAGGCTGGAATGGTACATTTCAGACACTTTGATAAGTGTTCACAAATCCTGCACCAAAATCTCTGAACAGGTGGACAGAAACAAAGAGCATGGGTGTAGTTGTCAGATGTATCGCCTTTGGAGGGGCAGTGGTGGCCTAGCGGTTAAGGAAGCGGCCCCGTAATCAGAAGGTTGCCGGTTCGAATCCCGATCCGCCAAGGTACCACTGAGGTGCCACTGAGCAAAGCACCGTCCCCACACACTGCTCCCCGGGCGCCGGTCATGGCTGCCCACTGCTCACTCAGGGTGATGGGTTAAATGCAGAGGACAAATTTCACTGTGTGCACTGTGTGCTGTGCTGCTGTGTATCACATGTGACAATCACTTCACTTCACTTTTTTTTTTTTTTTTTTTTTTTGACATTGTGAACAGTTGTTCGTAGACGTAAAAAACCCATTCTGAACATGGGTCTCTATGCAGAATTGAATGTTGTATTAATTGCAGATAGGTATTTCCAGTCAATTTAAATGTTTTTTTTTGTGGTCTGAGCTGACTGATAGATCATCCTCCCATTTAGCAACAGGAAGATAGATTGAGTCATCACTTTTGGAAAGTCCTAAATATTTTAGACAGTAATCTGGAACTTTTTAGATTAAGGAATTCTAACACACTATGTGGTATTTACAATTTGATTTGATTAGACTGGAATTTCCTTTGTACTATAGATTTACTATTTTTATATTCTAATAATCTATATGTCCTAATCTGGTCCGGACCAGAGTTTCACGTTAGTCCTGTGTAATGTTCCCTAATCGTTTTCAACTTTGTCTTATTGTATAAAGCTGCCCCATTTGTTTCTGTTCGCCGTCGGGTCTTTGTTATGTTACATGTTCACCATGTTATCGGATGTCTCCTCAGTCCTGTTCTTCACTCATTAAACCCCGGTATCGTCCTTCGTCCTCATCATCTCCGTTCACCTGCCTCGTCATGCCAAATGGCTGTGACACTATTACTGTTAACACTATATTGTTTAACTAATTCTGTATATTGAAGGGAATTAAGTCATCTCCTTGAATATGTGTTCCAATATTTAATGCCTTTACAGCTCCAATTTGAGAAGTTTATCATATTATGTCTGGGTTGTTCCAGATGGGTGCACGTTTGCATTGGATTAGTGATTACCCAGTAATTTTTAGAAACTAGAAAGACAGACAGTCTAATCTTTGTCTCAAAAGATGGTGACTGGGAGCCAAGGTGTAGCTCTCAGTAACCATCTTTTTTATGATCTTGCGATCGAGGTTGAACCTGGGGATTACATTACAGAATTTTGTTTAGGTGGTCCAATAATGTACAGTTACACCAGAGCCAAAGGCAAGACATGTATGAAGGCCAAAGGAATCACACTCAATGCTGAAATAAACAGAAATAAAAGACATCTCACATTACAGAACAAACCAGAACAAATCAGATGTCAGTAGTACACAACACTTAAAGAATGTCAGATTTGGCAACCTTTCTTATTAAAAATCTGATGTAAATTTATAGAAGGAATCCCAGACGGTGATGGAAACCCTTAGAATGATGAATGTTTGTGAACAACCAAAAACTCACTGTTAACTATTGTATGTTTGTATAATTTGGTTTTATGATTTTGAGTCTTGTGTACAAAAATGTATTGTTTAGATCCACATTGAATTTCCAGCAATAAAAAAACTCCAGGTGTGACAATGCCGAAACAGGCAGAATTTTTTTCTACAAGCATCTCTGTCATAGGGACAGTGAACAGGTCCAACTCTGACTTGACACATTCATCAGACATACTGTGTATTCATGCCATGACTAGAAAATGTATTTTCACCAGATGCAAACGTTGAGTTCCTTTGAGGAACAAAAAGTTCCATTTTGACACTGAGCTTTTTTTCTTCTTTACTTTGTTTTTCTGTTTGTGTGTGACATGTATCACACCCTGCTCTGCATCACTAACATACCCGAACCATCCTGACCACCATCACATTGCTAACCACTTTGGTGACAATTTTTTAGCAACTGATGTGGTTTTACTATAGTGAACACCTCAAATCCCTGCGCCGTACATCGATGGTAGCCGTAAAAACCCGGAATACCAGCGCCCGCTTAATAATACACCAAATAACGATGCTGTCACGTGATTCCGCTGACGTGACTGGGAGCAACACGGAAGCGGGGTGACGCGACTGTCGCTCAGTCATCTTGTGTTTCTCATTGTAGTTTGTCCTGCCTGCTTGTTTTGCCTTCCCTTTGTCCTTTCTGTATTGTGCGAACATCAACATTCGTGGATGTTGCAGCTCACACTGAGCATACGATTGCAAACCAGTGGAAATTCACCTAACTCCTTGCACTTCTCTGCACCGGGGTTTTTATTTCCACCAACATACACTCACTCACATATCTCAACTGATTCTTGGGACAGATGTGGGTCTATCACATATGGATTAAACGTCTTCATAGTTTGTCACATTTTTTGCGACTGTTTTGTGGGTCTGAAATGGAGTTTTGTAACCAACTTTTCTATATTTAAATGGTATGATATGATATCACTTCTACTGCTATCACTGATGTGTGATTTTGAAACACGTACGCAGTGTACTCTGTCATACTAGATTTGACAATATTTTAGTTTTTCCCAGTTATACGTACACTCTGTAGCAGGGGTACAAAATAATCACTCACCACCTGATATTTTATTATATCTGTATAGACAAAGAGTATATTCACCATTCACCACCGTGCAGGTTGGCTGGGTATGTGGCAACTCTGTGCTCCAATGAACCCAGTGTGAGTGATGTGTCAAAAATGTTTGCTATTCTACAAGCATAAAGTAGTTCTACATGTCTTGGATAACATTATGGTAACAGGGTCTTTAGAATCAACATAAACCTTATTTATAATATCGTTATAACCAAAAGTAATTCTGTGCACCGACATTTTGATGTGATGCCTTTTGGTCAAAGGCAGTAATTAGTTCATGATGTGATAAATTGCATAAATAAGGTGATAAATAAGTTCATAGTTAAAAAATTGTATAAGTAAAATCATGTTAAAAACTGTTAAAATGTTTTGGGTTTGAAATCTGATCCGAGTAAGACATCTGTATCACAAATGATCTTGTCGTGTTGTACGTGCAGAAACATGGGCGAGTGGGCGCTCTCACAATGGAGTTGTCTTTGACGTATTTTCTCCGGTAATGTGAACAAGTGCTTCGGCAGAATTAAGGGAGAAAACAGCGCATGTACATGCTAAATGTGCCCTACACGCTTGTGCCTTGGGAAACTTTCGTCTTTGTGAGTATTGATGTGTTCATAAAGCACTCGGATATGTATTAGAATCACTTTTTGGTTGATAAAATATGTAATGTAATGCAATGCGCACGTGTTTAAGCTGGGCTATTTAAGTGTGGCATTAAAACGTGTGTATTAGCTAGTAATTTATTTTTCCCTTTTTTGTATGTTTCAGTTACAATATAAGAAAAGAGTTTATAAAAGATCTTCAGTAAAATCAAGAAAAGCAAGCCTTGTGTGTAGATCTCTTTTATTTGTTCGCTGGCTGTCTAGCTTTACATGGTCACGTGTTGTGAGGACAGCACAGTTGATCTCTTTGACATTATTCATCATGTCGTATTGCAACATCACATGACTTTGGTTGCGTGGCAGCATGAACGTGGAACCAAGTGATGTGTTTTCAATTTAATCAGTGTTCTGATTGCCGGCGGGTGCTCAGTCATTGTTCGTCAACATGGCAATGACTTGACTCTCCTCATCTCAACATGCATTCGTAACAACTTTCACCTACCAATTGACCGATGATACGCGTAAGGATTTTTCACATACAGGCCATTGAGTTTAGTTTGAGTTTAAAAGCCTGCAGGGCCTTGCAATCCAATTCATCACCATCCCATGAATTTTTTTAAGGATGCACATGGTTGTGAAAGTGAAAAAGTTAAGTGAAAGTGAAGTGATTGTCATTGTGATACACAGCAGCACAGCACAAGGTGCACACAGTGAAATTTGTCATCTGCATTTAACCCATCACCCTGAGTGAGGAGTGGGCAGCCATGACAGGAGAGCAGTGTGTGGGGACGGTGCTTTGCTCAGTGGCACCTCAGGGATTCGGACCATCAACCTTATGATTACGGGGCCGCTTCCTTAACCACTAGGCCACCACTGCCCCATGTCACCATGGCAGGGATTGTGGTGTTAGCTGGTCTACAGTCAATGATCCATGTATGTTCAATTATACGTCTTGTGTCTGGCTCTGGGATGGTTCTGTTTTTAATGGCTATCCAGGGGGGGCAGTGATTCAGGGTGTGACGCAACACTGTCTCCAACTTTGACCGAAAAACTGGCCAAAATTTCACTGTATTTAAACAGTAGGTTGCCGGTTTGAATTCCGATCCGCCAAGGTGCCACTGAGCAAAGCACCGTCCCCACACACTGCTCTCCGAGCACCTTTTATAGCTGTTTAGTGCTCACCAAGGGTGATGGGTTAAAAGCAGAATAATTATTTAGTTGTGTGAACCGTGTGCTGTGCTGCAGGGTGGTAGTAGCCAAGTGGGTAACACACTCGCATATGAACCAGAAGACCCAGGTTAAAATCCTTAATACTATAATTGTGTCCCTGAGCAAGACACTGAGCAAGGACTGGATAAGGGCATCTGATAAATGCTGTAAATGTGAATGTAAATATAAATGCTGCAGTGTATCACAATGACAATCACATTCACTTCACTATAGATGTAGGCCTTGGAACTCCTATATTGAGGTTTGCTGAACATGTGATAATAATCTTGATTCATTGCGCAAGCCCACGATATGTAGAACGTTCAAGCTTTTTCCATATGTTATTCCTGAACACATACCAGTCTTTAGCATAAATAATATACATGGTCATTTAGAAAAATCTCTTGGTCTGTATTCCCAGTGTACTGTCTCACACATTTTTTTTCCTTGTCAAAAACATAGCCATCAACACGGTTGTCGGACAATTTGTAATCCTTACAGTCTGCAGGGTTTTGAAGAAAATTCACCAAGCTTTGAGGTCTTTTCGCACAAAAGACGTTTTGCAGTTACCCTGTTTGTATCAGGTGTGGGTGTAATGCGCCTCTCCATAGTTGTCACAGTAGACGCAGACATTGTAACAGACTGTGTTGTACAGATGGGTCTTTAAATATCCAATGTTCAGATGTCAAAGAGGGGGAAAATAATGTGAGACTGAAAAAGTAGTGTCTGTCAAAAAGTCTAAGCCATAATTCACAAACATTAACTATAACACAATGAACCTATAAAATTGTGAGATTTCAAGTCAGCCGGTGGGAGTAAAAGTCACTCTGACAGAGGGGATGGGGTTACAGGGAGAAGGGAATCGGCAATCGGCTCGTGATAAATTTCATAGTAAGCTTATAAATTAGTAAGTTTTCCACATACTCCTGCCGCAAATGGGCTGCTAACTTCAGGCTAAAGTTAGCTTTTGTTACGCCTTTTTTCTGTAAAACTTTATTTGACCTTGAAAAACACACTTTCTCCTAAAACTACACTTTTCCATCAAAATTTTACATGTCTAACACTGTGAAACACTTAAGAACATAATTTCTAGCAGTATCCTCTAAGAAAATGTAAAGTTTCAGGTGTTTTTAGCTTTGTTTCTATGAAACTATGTTTGACCTTGAACGGAGTGCTTTAAAGTGATTTTCAGCGTGTGTAAAGCGCAAACATGAAAAAGTTGATTCCGGACAGCGAATTCTAATCTTTTTACAACGTTCTCTTTCTTACAACTTAGAAACTTTCTTACACTTTGAAATACAAAAGAACATCCCAAACTAAAAGGAGAAACAAAGAGAATTTGAAATTTCATGTGTTTTAGGCCTCTTTTGTGTAAAACTATGTTTGAACTTGAAAAACACACTTTCTCCTAAAACTACACTTTTCCATCAACATTTTGCATGTCCAACACTGTGAAACACTTAAGAACATCATTTCTAGCAGTATCCTTAAAGAAAATTCGAAGTTTCGTTTGTTTTTAGCTTTGTTTATGGTTGACTTGAACGGAGTGCTTTAAAGTGATTTTCAGCGCGTGTAAGGCCAAAACATGAAAAAGTTGATTCCGGACAGCGAATTCTAATCTTTTTAAAACATTCTCTTTCTTACAACTTAGAAACTTCATTTCCAATACAGAAAGTTGAATATTTCAGCATGTCTCACTTGTTTTCAGCTTGTTTTGTGCAAAAACACGTTTGACCTCGAAAAAGTGACAATCTTTTGATAGATCACTCTCCCTTCAACATTTTCAACATCTAACACTTTGAAATACATAAGAACATCCCAAACTAAAAGGAGAAACAAAGAGAATTTGAAATTTCATGTGTTTTAGGCCTCTTTTGTGTAAAACTAGGTTTGACCTTGAAAAACACACTTTCTCCTAAAACTACACTTTTCCATCAACATTTTGCATGTCCAACACTGTGAAACACTTAAGAACATCATTTCTAGCAGTATCCTTAAAGAAAATTCAAAGTTTCATTTGTTTTTAGCTTTATTTATGTTTGACCTTGAACGGAGTGCTTTAAAGTGATTTTCAGCGCGTGTAAGGCGAAAACATGAAAAAGTTGATTCCGGACAGCGAATTCTAATCTTTTTACAACGTTCTCTTTCTTACAACTTAGAAACTTCATTTCCAATACAGAAAGTGTAAGATTTCAGCATGTCTCACTTGTTTTCAGCCTGTTTTGTGCAAAAACACGTTTGACCTTGAAAAAGTGACAATCTTTTGATAAATCACTTTCCCTTCAACATTTTCAACATCTAACACTTTGAAATACATAAGAACATCTCAAACTAAAAGGAGAATCAAAGAGAATTTGAAATTTCATGTGTTTTAGGCCTCTTTTGTGTAAAACTATGTTTGACCTTGAAAAACACACTTTCTCTTAAAAATACACTTTTCCATCAAAGTTTTGCATGTCCAACACTGTGAAACACTTCAGAACATAATTTCTAGCAGTATCCTTAAAGAAAATTCGAAGTTTCATTTGTTTTTAGCTTTGTTTATGTTTGACCTTGAACGGAGTGCTTTAAAGTGATTTTCAGCGCGTGTAAGGCCAAAACATGAAAAAGTTGATTCCGGACAGCGAATTCTAATCTTTTTACAACGTTCTCTTTCTTACAACTTAGAAACTTCATTTCCAATACAGAAAGTTGAAGATTTCAGCATGTCTCACTTGTTTTCAGCTTGTTTTGCACAAAAACACGTTTGACCTTGAAAAAGTGACAGTCTTTTGATAAATCACTTTCCCTTCAACATTTTCAACATCTAACACTTTGAAATATATAAGAACATCCCAAGCTAAAAGGAGAAACAAAGAGAATATGACATTTCATGTGTTTTAGGCCTCTTTTGTGTAAAACTATGTTTGACCTTGAAAAACACACTTTCTCTTAAAACTACACCTTTCCATCAAAATTTTGCATGTCCAACACTGTGAAACACTTTAGAACATAATTTCTAGCAGTAACCTTAAAGAAAATTCGAAGTTTCATTTGTTTTTAGTTTTGAATATGTTTGACCTTGAACGGAGTGCTTTAAAGTGATTTTCAGCGCGTGTAAGGCCAAAACATGAAAAAGTTGATTCCGGACAGCGAATTCTAATCTTTTTACAACGTTCTCTTTCTTACAACGTAGAAACTTCATTTCCAATACAGAAAGTTGAAGATTTCAGCATGTCTCACTTGTTTTCAGCTTGTTTTGTGCAAAAACACGTTTGACCTTGAAAAAGTGACAGTCTTTTGATAAATCACTTTCCCTTCAACATTTTCAACATCTAACACTTTGAAATATATAAGAACATCCCAAGCTAAAAGGAGAAACAAAGAGAATTTGAAATTTCATGTGTTTTAGGCCTCTTTTGTGTAAAACTATTTTTGACCTTGAAAAACACACTTTCTCCTAAAACTACACTTTTCCATCAACATTTTGCATGTCCAACACTGTGAAACACTTAAGAACATCATTTCTAGCAGTATCCTTAAAGAAAATTCGAAGTTTCGTTTGTTTTTAGCTTTGTTTATGTTTGACCTTGAACGGAGTGCTTTAAAGTGATTTTCAGCGCGTGTAAGGCCAAAACATGAAAAAGTTGATTCCGGACAGCGAATTCTAATCTTTTTAAAACGTTCTCTTTCTTACAACTTAGAAACTTCATTTCCAATACAGAAAGTTGAATATTTCAGCATGTCTCACTTGTTTTCAGCTTGTTTTGTGCAAAAACACGTTTGACCTCGAAAAAGTGACAATCTTTTGATAGATCACTTTCCCTTCAACATTTTCAACATCTAACACTTTGAAATACATAAGAACATCCCAAACTAAAAGGAGAAACAAAGAGAATTTGAAATTTCATGTGTTTTAGGCCTCTTTTGTGTAAAACTAGGTTTGACCTTGAAAAACACACTTTCTCCTAAAACTACACTTTTCCATCAACATTTTGCATGTCCAACACTGTGAAACACTTAAGAACATCATTTCTAGCAGTATCCTTAATGAAAATTCGAAGTTTCATTTGTTTTTAGCTTTGTTTATGTTTGACCTTGAACGGAGTGCTTTAAAGTGATTTTCAGCGCGTGTAAGGCCAAAACATGAAAAAGTTGATTCCGGACAGCGAATTCTATTCTTTTTACAACGTTCTCTTTCTTACAACTTAGAAACTTCATTTCCAATACAGAAAGTTGAAGATTTCAGCATGTCTCACTTGTTTTCAGCTTGTTTTGTGCAAAAACACGTTTGACCTTGAAAAAGTGACAATCTTTTGATTAATCACTTTCCCTTCAACATTTTCAACATCTAACACTTTGAAATACATAAGAACATAGTAAACTACAAAGAGAAATAAAAAGAATGTGAAATTTCATTTGTTTTCGGCCTGTTTTTAGCAAAACTATGTTTGACCTTGAAAAACACACTTTTGGCCGATACTACACTTTTCCATCAAAATTTTGCATGTCCAACACTGTGAAAAACTTAAGAACATCATTTCTAGCAGTATCCTTAAAGAAAATTCAAAGTTTCGTTTGTTTTTAGCTTTGTTTATGTTTGACCTTGAACGGAGTGCTTTAAAGTGATTTTCAGCGCGTGTAAGGCCAAAACCCGAAAAAGTTGATTCCGGACAGCGAATTCTAATCTTTTTACAACGTTCTCTTTCTTACAACTTAGAAACTTCATTTCCAATACAGAAAGTTGAAGATTTCAGCATGTCTCACTTGTTTTCAGCTTGTTTTGTGCAAAAACATGTTTGACCTTGAAAAAGTGACAATCTTTTGATAAATCACTTTCCCTTCTACATTTTCAACATCTAACACTTTGAAATACATAAGAACATCCCAAACTAAAAGGAGAAAAAAAGATAATTTGAAATTTCATGTGTTTTAGGCCTCTTTTGTGTAAAACTATGTTTGACCTTAAAAAACACACTTTCTCCTAAAACTACACTTTTCCATTAAAATTTTGCATGTCCAACACTGTGAAACACTTAAGAACATCATTTCTAGCAGTATCCTTAAAGAAAATTGGAAGTTTCATTTGTTTTTAGCTTTGTTTATGTTTGACCTTGAATGGAGTGCTTTGAAGTGATTTTCAGCGCGTGTAAAGCCAAAACATGAAAAAGTTGATTCCGGAGAGCGAATTCTAATCTTTTTAAAACAATTTCTTTCTAACAACTTAGAAACTTCATTTCCAATACAGAAAGTTGAAGATTTCAGCATGTCTCACTTGTTTTCAGCTTGTTTTGTGCAAAAACACGTTTGACCTTGAAAAAGTGACAATCTTTGGATAAAACACTTTCCCTTCAACATTTTCAACATCTAACACTTTGAAATACATAAGAACATAGTAAACGACAAGGAGAAATAAAAAGAATGTGAAATTTCATTTGTTTTCGGCCTGTTTTTAGAAAAAACTATGTTTGACTTTGAAAAACACACTTTTGGCTGAAACTACACTTTTCCATCAAAATTTTGCATGTCCAACACTGTGAAACACTTAAGAACATCATTTCTAGCAGTATCCTTAAAGAAAACTGAAAGTTTCATTTGTTTTTAGCTTTTTTTATGTTTGACCTTGAACGGAGTGCTTTAAAGTGATTTTCAGCGCGTGTAAGGCCAAAACATGAAAAAGTTGATTCCGGACAGCGAATTCTAATCTTTTTACAACGATTTCTTTCTTACAACTTAGAAACTTCATTTCCAATACAGAAAGTTGAAGATTTCAGCATGTCTCACTTGTTTTCAGCTTGTTTTGTGCAAAAACACGTTTGACCTTGAAAAAGTGACAATCTTTTGATAAAACTCTTTCCCTTCAACATTTTCAACATCTAACACTTTGAAATACATAAAAACATAGTAAACTACAAGGAGAAATAAAAAGAATGTGAAATTTCATTTGTTTTGGCCTGTTTTTAGCAAAACTATGTTTGACCTTGAAAAACACACTTTTGGCTGAAACTACACTTTTCCATCAAAATTTTGCATGTCCAACACTGTGAAACACTTAAGAACATAATTTCTAGCAGTATTCTTAAAGAAAATTTTAAGTTTCATTTGTTTTTAGCTTTGTTTTTGTTTGACCTTGAACGGAGTGCTTTAAAGTGATTTTCAGCGCGTGTAAGGCCAAAACATGAAAAAGTTGATTCCGGACAGCGAATTCTAATCTTTTTACAACGATTTCTTTCTTACAACTTAGAACCTTCATTTCCAATACAGAAAGTTGAAGATTTCAGCATGTCTCACTTGTTTCCAGCTTGTTTTGTGCAAAAACACGCTTGACCTTGAAAAAGTGACAATCTTTGGATAAAACACTTTCCCTTCAACATTTTCAACATCTAACACTTTGAAATACATACGAACATAGTAAATGACAAGGAGAAATAAAAAGAATGTGAAATTTCATTTTTTTTCGGCCTGTTTTTAGCAAAACTATGTTTGATTTTGAAAAACACACTTTTGGCTGAAACTACACTTTTCCATCAAACGTTTGCATGTCCAACACTGTGAAACACTTAAGAACATCATTTCTAGCAGTATCCTTAAAGAAAATTCAAAGTTTCATTTGTTTTTAGCTTTTTTTATGTTTGACCTTGAACAGAGTGCTTTAAAGTGATTTTCAGCGCGTGTAAGGCCAAAACATGAAAAAGTTGATTCCGGAAAGCGAATTCTAATCTTTTTACATCAATTTCTTTCTTACAACTTAGAACCTTCATTTCCAATACAGAAAGTTGAAGATTTCAGCATGTCTCACTTGTTTCCAGCTTGTTTATTGCAAAAACACGTTTGACTTTGAAAAAGTGACAATCTTTGGATAAAAAAACTTTCCCTTCAACATTTTCAACATCTAACACTTTGAAATACATAAGAACATAGTAAACTACAAGGAGAAATAAAAAGAATGTGAAATTTCATTTGTTTTCGGCCTGTTTTTAGAAAAAACTATGTTTGACCTTGAAAAACACACTTTTGGCTGAAACTACACTTTTCCATCAAACGTTTGCATGTCCAACACTGTGAAACACTTAAGAACATCATTTCTAGCAGTATCCTTAAAGAAAATTGAAAGTTTCATTTGTTTTTAGCTTTTTTTATGTTTGACCTTGAACGGAGTGCTTTAAAGTGATTTTCAGCGCGTGTAAGGCCAAAACATGAAAAAGTTGATTCCGGACAGCGAATTCTAATCTTTTTACATCAATTTCTTTCTTACAACTTAGAAACTTCATTTCCAATACAGAAAGTTGAAGATTTCAGCATGTCTCACTTGTTTCCAGCTTGTTTATTGCAAAAACACGTTTGACCTTGAAAAAGTGACAATCTTTGGATAAAAAACTTTCCCTTCAACATTTTCAACATCTAACACTTTGAAATACATAAGAACATAGTAAACTACAAGGAGAAATAAAAAGAATGTGAAATTTCATTTGTTTTCGGCCTGTTTTTAGAAAAAACTATGTTTGACCTTGAAAAACACACTTTTGGCTGAAACTACACTTTTCCATCAAAATTTTGCATGTCCAACACTGTGAAACACTTAAGAACATCATTTCTAGCAGTATCCTTAAAGAAAATTGAAAGTTTCATTTGTTTTTAGCTTTTTTTATGTTTGACCTTGAACGGAGTGCTTTAAAGTGATTTTCAGCGCGTGTAAGGCCAAAACATGAAAAAGTTGATTCCGGACAGCGAATTCTAATCTTTTTACAACGATTTCTTTCTTACAACTTAGAACCTTCATTTCCAATACAGAAAGTTGAAGATTTCAGCATGTCTCACTTGTTTCCAGCTTGTTTTGTGCAAAAACACGCTTGACCTTGAAAAAGTGACAATCTTTGGATAAAACACTTTCCCTTCAACATTTTCAACATCTAACACTTTGAAATACATACGAACATAGTAAATGACAAGGAGAAATAAAAAGAATGTGAAATTTCATTTTTTTTCGGCCTGTTTTTAGCAAAACTATGTTTGATTTTGAAAAACACACTTTTGGCTGAAACTACACTTTTCCATCAAACGTTTGCATGTCCAACACTGTGAAACACTTAAGAACATCATTTCTAGCAGTATCCTTAAAGAAAATTTAAAGTTTCATTTGTTTTTAGCTTTTTTTATGTTTGACCTTGAACAGAGTGCTTTAAAGTGATTTTCAGCGCGTGTAAGGCCAAAACATGAAAAAGTTGATTCCGGAAAGCGAATTCTAATCTTTTTACATCAATTTCTTTCTTACAACTTAGAACCTTCATTTCCAATACAGAAAGTTGAAGATTTCAGCATGTCTCACTTGTTTCCAGCTTGTTTATTGCAAAAACACGTTTGACTTTGAAAAAGTGACAATCTTTGGATAAAAAACTTTCCCTTCAACATTTTCAACATCTAACACTTTGAAATACATAAGAACATAGTAAACTACAAGGAGAAATAAAAAGAATGTGAAATTTCATTTGTTTTCGGCCTGTTTTTAGAAAAAACTATGTTTGACCTTGAAAAACACACTTTTGGCTGAAACTACACTTTTCCATCAAACGTTTGCATGTCCAACACTGTGAAACACTTAAGAACATCATTTCTAGCAGTATCCTTAAAGAAAATTGAAAGTTTCATTTGTTTTTAGCTTTTTTTATGTTTGACCTTGAACGGAGTGCTTTAAAGTGATTTTCAGCGCGTGTAAGGCCAAAACATGAAAAAGTTGATTCCGGACAGCGAATTCTAATCTTTTTACATCAATTTCTTTCTTACAACTTAGAACCTTCATTTCCAATACAGAAAGTTGAAGATTTCAGCATGTCTCACTTGTTTCCAGCTTGTTTATTGCAAAAACACGTTTGACCTTGAAAAAGTGACAATCTTTGGATAAAAAACTTTCCCTTCAACATTTTCAACATCTAACACTTTAAAATATATGAGAACATAGTAAACTAGAAGGAGAAATAAAAAGAATGTGAAATTTCATTTGTTTTCGGCCTGTTTTTAGAAAAAACTATGTTTGACCTTGAAAAACACACTTTTGGCTGAAACTACACTTTTCCATCAAAATTTTGCATGTCCAACACTGTGAAACACTTAAGAACATCATTTCTAGCAGTATCCTTAAAGAAAATTGAAAGTTTCATTTGTTTTTAGCTTTTTTTATGTTTGACCTTGAACGGAGTGCTTTAAAGTGATTTTCAGCGCGTGTAAGGCCAAAACATGAAAAAGTTGATTCCGGACAGCGAATTCTAATCTTTTTACAACGATTTCTTTCTTACAACTTAGAACCTTCATTTCCAATACAGAAAGTTGAAGATTTCAGCATGTCTCACTTGTTTCCAGCTTGTCTTGTACAAAAACACGTTTGACCTTGAAAAAGTGACAATCTTTGGATAAAACACTTTCCCTTCAACATTTTCAACATCTAACACTTTGAAATACATAAGAACATAGTAAATGACAAGGAGAAATAAAAAGAATGTGAAATTTCATTTGTTTTCGGCCTGTTTTTAGCAAAACTATGTTTGACCTTGAAAAACACACTTTTGGCTGAAACTACACTTTTCCATCAAAATTTTGCATGTCCAACACTGTGAAACACTTAAGAACATAATTTCTAGCAGTATCCTTAAAGAAAATTTGAAGTTTCATTTGTTTTTAGCTTTGTTTATGTTTGACCTTGAACGGAGTGCTTTAAAGTGATTTTCAGCGCGTGTAAGGCCAAAACATGAAAAAGTTGATTCCGGACAGCGAATTCTAATCTTTTTACAACAATTTCTTTCTAACAACTTAGAAAATTCATTTCCAATACAGAACGTTGAAGATTTCAGCATGTCTCACTTGTTTCCAGCTTGTTTTGTGCAAAAACACGTTTGACCTTGAAAAAGTGACAATCTTTGGATAAAACACTTTCCCTTCAACATTTTCAACATCTAACACTTTGAAATACATAAGAACATAGTAAACTACAAGGAGAAATAAAAAGAATGTAAAATTTCATTTGTTTTCGGCCTGTTTTTAGCAAAACTATGTTTGACCTTGAAAAACACACTTTTTGCTGAAACCACACTTTTCCATCAAAATTTTGCATGTCCAACACTGTGAAACACTTAAGAACATCATTTCTAGCAGTATCCTTAAAGAAAATTTGAAGTTTCATTTGTTTTTAGCTTTGTTTATGTTTGACCTTGAACGGAGTGCTTTAAAGTGATTTTCAGCGCGTGTAAGGCCAAAACATGAAAAAGTTGATTCCGGACAGCGAATTCTAATCTTTTTACAACATTTTCTTTCTTACAACTTAGAAACTTCATTTCCGTTACAGAAAGTTGAAGATTTCAGCATGTCTCACTTGTTTTCAGCTTGTTTTGTGCAAAAACACGTTTGACCTTGAAAAAGTGACAATCTTTGTATAAAACACTTTCCCTTCAACATTTTCAACATCTAACACTTTGAAATACATAAGAACATAGTAAACTACAAGGAGAAATAAAAAGAATGTGAAATTTCATTTGTTTTCGGCCTGTTTTTAGCAAAACTATGTTTGACCTCGAAAAACACACTTTTGGCTGAAACTACACTTTTTCCATCAAAATTTTGCATGTCCAACAATGTGAAACACTTAAGAACATCATTTCTAGCAGTATCCTTAAAGAAAATTTGAAGTTTCATTTGTTTTTAGCTTTTTTTATGTTTGACCTTGAACGGAGTGCTTTAAAGTGATTTTCAGCGTGTGTAAGGCCAAAACATGAAAAAGTTGATTCCGGACAGCGAATTCTAATCTTTTTACAACATTTTCTTTCTTACAACTTAGAAACTTCATTTCCGTTACAGAAAGTTGAAGATTTCAGCATGTCTCACTTGTTTTCAGCTTGTTTTGTGCAAAAACACGTTTGACCTTGAAAAAGTGACAATCTTTGTATAAAACACTTTCCCTTCAACATTTTCAACATCTAACACTTTGAAATACATAAGAACATAGTGAACTACAAGGAGAAATAAAAAGAATGTAAAATTTCATTTGTTTTCGGCCTGTTTTTAGCTAAACTATTTTTGACCTCGAAAAACACACTTTTGGCTGAAACTACACTTTTCCATCAAAATTTTGCATGTCCAACACTGTGAAACACTTAAGAACATCATTTCTAGCAGTATCCTTAAAGAAAATGTGAAGTTTCATTTGTTTTTAGCTTTGTTTATGTTTGACCTTGAACGGAGTGCTTTAAAGTGATTTTCAGCGCGTGTAAGGCCAAAACATGAAAAAGTTGATTCCGGACAGCGAATTCTAATCTTTTTACAACAATTTCTTTCTAACAACTTAGAAACTTCATTTCCGATACAGAAAGTTGAAGATTTCAGCATGTCTCACTTGTTTCCAGCTTGTTTTGTGCAAAAACACGTTTGACCTTGAAAAAGTGACAATCTTTGTATAAAACACTTTCCCTTCAACATTTTCAACATCTAACACTTTGAAATACATAAGAACATAGTAAACTACAAGGAGAAATAAAAAAAATGTAAAATTTCATTTGTTTTCGTCCTGTTTTTAGCAAAACTATGTTTGACCTTGAAAAACACACTTTTGGCTGAAACCACACTTTTCCATCAACATTTTGCATGTCCAACACTGTGAAACACTTAAGAACATCATTTCTAGCAGTATCCTTAAAGAAAATTGGAAGTTTCATTTGTTTTTAGCTTTGTTTATGTTTGACCTTGAACGGAGTCCTTTAAAGTGATTTTCAGCGCGTGTAAGGCCAAAACATGAAAAAGTTGATTCCGGACAGCGAATTCTAATCTTTTTACAACAATTTCTTTCTAACAACTTAGAAACTTCATTTCCAATACAGAAAGTTGAAGATTTCAGCATGTCTCACTTGTTTTCAGCTTGTTTTGTGCAAAAACACGTTTGACCTTGAAAAAGTGACAATCTTTGGATAAAACACTTTCCCTTCAACATTTTCAACATCTAACACTTTGAAATACATAAGAACATAGTAAACTACAAGGAGAAACAGAAAGAAAGTGACATTTCATTTGTTTTCGGCCTGTTTTTAGCAAAACTATGTTTGACCTTGAAAAACACACTTTTGGCTGAAACTACACTTTTCCATCAAAATTTTGCATGTCCAACACTGTGAAACACTTAAGAACATCATTTCTAGCAGTATCCTTAAAGAAAATTTGAAGTTTCATTTGTTTTTAGCTTTGTTTATGTTTGATCTTGAACGGAGTGCTTTAAAGTGATTTTCAGCGCGTGTAAGGCCAAAACATGAAAAAGTTGATTCCGGACAGCGAATTCTAATCTTTTTACAACAATTTCTTTCTAACAACTTAGAAACTTCATTTCCAATACAGAAAGTTGAAGATTTCAGCATGTCTCACTTGTTTTCAGCTTGTTTTGTGCAAAAACACGTTTGACCTTGAAAAAGTGACAATCTTTGGATAAAACACTTTCCCTTCAACATTTTCAACATCTAACACTTTGAAATACATAAGAACATAGTAAACTACAAGGAGAAATAAAAAGAATGTGAAATTTCATTTGTTTTCGGCCTGTTTTTAGCAAAACTATGTTTGACCTTGAAAAACACACTTTTGGCTGAAACTACACTTTTCCATCAAAATTTTGCATGTCCAACACTGTGAAACACTTAAGAACATCATTTCTAGCAGTATCCTTAAAGAAAATGTGAAGTTTCATTTGTTTTTAGCCTTGTTTATGTTTGATCTTGAACGGAGTGCTTTAAAGTGATTTTCAGCGCGTGTAAGGCCAAAACATGAAAAAGTTGATTCCGGACAGCGAATTCTAATCTTTTTACAACGATTTCTTTCTAACAACTTAGAAACTTCATTTCCAATACAGAAAGTTGAAGATTTCAGCATGTCTCACTTGTTTTCAGCTTGTTTTGTGCAAAAACACATTTGACCTTGAAAAAGTGACAATCTTTGGATAAAACACTTTCCCTTCAACATTTTCAACATCTAACACTTTGAAATACATAAGAACATAGTAAACTACAAGGAGAAACAGAAAGAATGTGAAATTTCATTTGTTTTCGGCCTGTTTTTAGCAAAACTATGTTTGACGTTGAAAAACACACTTTTGGCTGAAACTACACTTTTCCATCAAAATTTTGCATGTCCAACACTGTGAAACACTTAAGAACATCATTTCTAGCAGTATCCTTAAAGAAAATTTGAAGTTTCATTTGTTTTTAGCCTTGTTTATGTTTGATCTTGAACGGAGTGCTTTAAAGTGATTTTCAGCGCGTGTAAGGCCAAAACATGAAAAAGTTGATTCCGGACAGCGAATTCTAATCTTTTTACAACGATTTCTTTCTTACAACTTAGAACCTTCATTTCCAATACAGAAAGTTGAAGATTTCAGCATGTCTCACTTGTTTCCAGCTTGTTTTGTGCAAAAACACGCTTGACCTTGAAAAAGTGACAATCTTTGGATAAAACACTTTCCCTTCAACATTTTCAACATCTAACACTTTGAAATACATACGAACATAGTAAATGACAAGGAGAAATAAAAAGAATGTGAAATTTCATTTTTTTTCGGCCTGTTTTTAGCAAAACTATGTTTGATTTTGAAAAACACACTTTTGGCTGAAACTACACTTTTCCATCAAACGTTTGCATGTCCAACACTGTGAAACACTTAAGAACATCATTTCTAGCAGTATCCTTAAAGAAAATTCAAAGTTTCATTTGTTTTTAGCTTTTTTTATGTTTGACCTTGAACAGAGTGCTTTAAAGTGATTTTCAGCGCGTGTAAGGCCAAAACATGAAAAAGTTGATTCCGGAAAGCGAATTCTAATCTTTTTACATCAATTTCTTTCTTACAACTTAGAACCTTCATTTCCAATACAGAAAGTTGAAGATTTCAGCATGTCTCACTTGTTTTCCGCTTGTTTATTGCAAAAACACGTTTGACTTTGAAAAAGTGACAATCTTTGGATAAAAAAACTTTCCCTTCAACATTTTCAACATCTAACACTTTGAAATACATAAGAACATAGTAAACTACAAGGAGAAATAAAAAGAATGTGAAATTTCATTTGTTTTCGGCCTGTTTTTAGAAAAAACTATGTTTGACCTTGAAAAACACACTTTTGGCTGAAACTACACTTTTCCATCAAACGTTTGCATGTCCAACACTGTGAAACACTTAAGAACATCATTTCTAGCAGTATCCTTAAAGAAAATTGAAAGTTTCATTTGTTTTTAGCTTTTTTATGTTTGACCTTGAACGGAGTGCTTTAAAGTGATTTTCAGCGCGTGTAAGGCCAAAACATGAAAAAGTTGATTCCGGACAGCGAATTCTAATCTTTTTACAATAATTTCTTTCTTACAACTTAGAAACTTCATTTCCAATACAGAAAGTTGAAGATTTCAGCATGTCTCACTTGTTTCCAGCTTGTTTATTGCAAAAACACGTTTGACCTTGAAAAAGTGACAATCTTTGGATAAAAAACTTTCCCTTCAACATTTTCAACATCTAACACTTTGAAATACATAAGAACATAGTAAACTACAAGGAGAAATAAAAAGAATGTGAAATTTCATTTGTTTTCGGCCTGTTTTTAGAAAAAACTATGTTTGACCTTGAAAAACACACTTTTGGCTGAAACTACACTTTTCCATCAAAATTTTGCATGTCCAACACTGTGAAACACTTAAGAACATCATTTCTAGCAGTATCCTTAAAGAAATTGTGAAGTTTCATTTGTTTTTAGCTTTTTCATGTTTGACCTTGAACGGAGTGCTTTAAAGTGATTTTCAGCGCGTGTAAGGCCAAAACATGAAAAAGTTGATTCCGGACAGCGAATTCTAATCTTTTTACAACGATTTCTTTCTTACAACTTAGAACCTTCATTTCCAATACAGAAAGTTGAAGATTTCAGCATGTCTCACTTGTTTTCAGCTTGTTTTGTGCAAAAACACGCTTGACCTTGAAAAAGTGACAATCTTTGGATAAAACACTTTCCCTTCAACATTTTCAACATCTAACACTTTGAAATACATACGAACATAGTAAACTACAAGGAGAAATAAAAGAATGTGAAATTTCATTTGTTTTCGGCCTGTTTTTAGCAAAACTATGTTTGACTTTGAAAAACACACTTTTGGCTGAAACTACACTTTTCCATCAAACGTTTGCATGTCCAACACTGTGAAACACTTAAGAACATCATTTCTAGCAGTATCCTTAAAGAAAATTTAAAGTTTCATTTGTTTTTAGCTTTTTTTATGTTTGACCTTGAACAGAGTGCTTTAAAGTGATTTTCAGCGCGTGTAAGGCCAAAACATGAAAAAGTTGATTCCGGAAAGCGAATTCTAATCTTTTTACATCAATTTCTTTCTTACAACTTAGAACCTTCATTTCCAATACAGAAAGTTGAAGATTTCAGCATGTCTCACTTGTTTCCAGCTTGTTTATTGCAAAAACACGTTTGACTTTGAAAAAGTGACAATCTTTGGATAAAAAAACTTTCCCTTCAACATTTTCAACATCTAACACTTTGAAATACATAAGAACATAGTAAACTACAAGGAGAAATAAAAAGAATGTGAAATTTCATTTGTTTTCGGCCTGTTTTTAGAAAAAACTATGTTTGACCTTGAAAAACACACTTTTGGCTGAAACTACACTTTTCCATCAAACGTTTGCATGTCCAACACTGTGAAACACTTAAGAACATCATTTCTAGCAGTATCCTTAAAGAAAATTGAAAGTTTCATTTGTTTTTAGCTTTTTTATGTTTGACCTTGAACGGAGTGCTTTAAAGTGATTTTCAGCGCGTGTAAGGCCAAAACATGAAAAAGTTGATTCCGGACAGCGAATTCTAATCTTTTTACATCAATTTCTTTCTTACAACTTAGAACCTTCATTTCCAATACAGAAAGTTGAAGATTTCAGCATGTCTCACTTGTTTCCAGCTTGTTTATTGCAAAAACACGTTTGACCTTGAAAAAGTGACAATCTTTGGATAAAAAACTTTCCCTTCAACATTTTCAACATCTAACACTTTAAAATATATGAGAACATAGTAAACTAGAAGGAGAAATAAAAAGAATGTGAAATTTCATTTGTTTTCGGCCTGTTTTTAGAAAAACTATGTTTGACCTTGAAAAACACACTTTTGGCTGAAACTACACTTTTCCATCAAAATTTTGCATGTCCAACACTGTGAAACACTTAAGAACATCATTTCTAGCAGTATCCTTAAAGAAAATTGAAAGTTTCATTTGTTTTTAGCTTTTTTATGTTTGACCTTGAACGGAGTGCTTTAAAGTGATTTCAGCGCGTGTAAGGCCAAAACATGAAAAAGTTGATTCCGGACAGCGAATTCTAATCTTTTTACAACGATTTCTTTCTTACAACTTAGAACCTTCATTTCCAATACAGAAAGTTGAAGATTTCAGCATGTCTCACTTGTTTCCAGCTTGTCTTGTACAAAAACACGTTTGACCTTGAAAAAGTGACAATCTTTGGATAAAACACTTTCCCTTCAACATTTTCAACATCTAACACTTTGAAATACATAAGAACATAGTAAACTAGAAGGAGAAATAAAAAGAATGTGAAATTTCATTTGTTTTCGGCCTGTTTTTAGCAAAACTATGTTTGACCTTGAAAAACACACTTTTGGCTGAAACTACACTTTTCCATCAAAATTTTGCATGTTCCAACACTGTGAAACACTTAAGAACATAATTTCTAGCAGTATCCTTAAAGAAAATTTGAAGTTTCATTTGTTTTAGCTTTGTTTATGTTTGACCTTGAACGGAGTGCTTTAAAGTGATTTTCAGCGCGTGTAAGGCCAAAACATGAAAAGTTGATTCCGGGACAGCGAATTCTAATCTTTTTACAACAATTTCTTTCTTACAACTTAGAAACTTCATTTCCAATACAGAACGTTGAAGATTTCAGCATGTCTCACTTGTTTTCAGCTTGTTTTGTGCAAAAACACGTTTGACCTTGAAAAAGTGACAATCTTTGGATAAAACACTTTCCCTTCAACATTTTCAACATCTAACACTTTGAAATACATAAGAACATAGTAAACTACAAGGAGAAATAAAAAGAATGTAAATTTCATTTGTTTTCGGCCTGTTTTTAGCAAAACTATGTTTGACCTTGAAAAACACACTTTTGGCTGAAACCACACTTTTCCATCAAAATTTTGCATGTCCAACACTGTGAAACACTTAAGAACATCATTTCTAGCAGTATCCTTAAAGAAAATTTGAAGTTTCATTTGTTTTTAGCTTTGTTTATGTTTGACCTTGAACGGAGTGCTTTAAAGTGATTTTCAGCGCGTGTAAGGCCAAAACATGAAAAAAGTTGATTCCGGACAGCGAATTCTAATCTTTTTACAACGTTCTCTTTCTTACAACTTAGAAACTTCATTTCCATTACAGAAAGTTGAAGATTTCAGCATGTCTCACTTGTTTTCAGCTTGTTTTGTGCAAAAAACACGTTTGACCTTGAAAAAGTGACAATCTTTGGATAAAACACTTTCCCTTCAACATTTTCAACATCTAACACTTTGAAATACATAAGAACATAGTAAACACAAGGAGAATAAAAATGTGAATTTCATTTGTTTCGGCCTGTTTTTAGCAAAACTATGTTTGACCTCGAAAA